>NC_042493.1:36286250-36304808 GCF_005508785.2 Acyrthosiphon pisum | reverse complement strand
ACACTGTCTCCACAACACTTGCCCCCCCAGCACCCGCCCCCGTGAAACCTGCGGAGCCGAAGCCGGTACCAGGCCAACGGGGGTGCCTCCAGGCCCGACGGTAAAGGTTAGGACGGAGGCGCAGCAGGCACGGAACCGCCGTAAATTCCAGCAGCTGAAGGAAAAGAGGAAGGCAAGGGAAAGCGAGGCAAGCCAACAACACCGGCTTGCCAAGCGACCTGCGCTGACCTCGGACCTGGAAGCAGCCAGCGCGCCTCCTACCGACTCAACACCGCCGGAACCGATGGAGGTGGACAAACCGGCGCCCAAGGACGGTAAGTCCGAGGAGCCGGAACAGTCCACCAGCCAAGCGCCGCAGAGCCAATCACCGACCACCGATTGGTATGCGGCGTACGAGGGGTTAGAGGACCTAGTGTACGACACGGCGTGCAACACCCCGACAGGGTCCCCGCAACACGACTAAACCCCTAGCAGGCGCGGGCGAGTCTACCGCAAGCGAAAGCCAGCGGTAGTACAAGCCACCCCGACCCGAAGCGACACCTACACCAGTACAAGTGTACCCCGTGTGGCGGTTTGGCAGGGGAGTATGACACGGGACGCAGCGGCAGCCAGTACAAAGTACAGGTACCGCAGCGACCGGTCTACGCTTTTGTCAACCGCCACCACGGGCTACAGCGCGACATCACCAACTCTCCCACCACGCCAAAAGGCACAAGGCGGGACGGGAAGGCGAGTCGCGCAAGACGAGTACCGGCCGCCGGTAGCTCGATCTCTCGTACGTCGACCGTCCTACCGACATCACCGTCCTCGTCCGAATAACCGTCGCAACACATTGCCCGGCGTCCTCGCTACAAATTGTCATTTTCACGTCGTATCGCTTGTTACTTCGTTTCACGTACTATATACCGTACTTCTGTAAAACGCGCAAGCGTATTGTAATATATGCCTAAAATATAACATTACATTTTTGCAACTTATTATAAACCGTGTGTTGTGTCATTGCCCATCATCAACCCACACCCACACACACATACAGCGACCGGCCTACCACGGACATCACGACACTAACGAACCGTCGTAGCCGCGTCACATAGATGATAATTCAAATACTGATTGTAATATCAAAAATACATAGTGGATTGTACTTTGTATCTTTTGTCAATAATATATAACAAATGTAACATGAAATATGTGGCGAAACAATAATGTATCTAAACTATGTAATTGAAAACAATAATGTATCTAAACTATGTAATTGAAAATAATAATGTATCTAAGCTATGTAATTGTAACCAAACATATGTAAACATATAATGTAATAATGATAAATGTAAACTTTTAACCATAGGAAGGTGCTTGAAGTGATGGAAATTCCAATTGAGTTAATTTTTATTGTTCAGACAATAAAAATGAACTTTTTAGGGGGGAGGTGTAACGGATAGAATCCGTTTCTTTCAAATAATACAAATATAAAGAACATAATAAACGTAGGTAGTCAAGGTGAGAATGTACGAGCTCTTATGATTAATGTAATAATACAGGTGGTAAGGGATGACGTTAAAGGGGCGCAAGTGACCGTGATATTATTTTATATATAATAACAAATTACAATAAAGAGAACGCTAGACGGTGAGACTAATCGATCATAAAATTATATAAAATCACATTCAAAACCACAAGTCATATTAAACGACAGGATATGGGAGCCTATTCATCACAAAATAGATATAGTACAAAAAACCATAAAGCAGGATGAGAATATAACAGATAATTGTCGGTTCGTGGAAATATCATTATGATTAGGTTCACACGTGTGCACGGGACACCGACAAACGCGGCGACGCAATATGGATAAGACAATGGACCAGGGGGTAGGTAGGAGAGCCTGGGCCCTTATAAAAGCAGACCGGAGACGGCCTGTATTCAGACGTGTTTTCTCCACTGCACTACGAGCACCTTCACGACACTTTGTGTAATAATTTAATTATTTGGACTTAGTAAATTTTACTGAAGCACATTTTAATAAACCACATAGAATATTTCATCAGTCTACATTTATTTAATAACAACCCTGTCAACATCTTTATCATCAACGCAAGTGGCCTTGCGTCCTACAAAAACATAATATACTCGTGGTTAAACGGCTATCAGAATATTACTCTGACCAGCCCTAACGACGAGAATATTACAAAATTATCGAAGAAGGAAAAGTAGTCTTGAGGGATAACTCCTTTTTTGATGAGGTTCATAAGGTTTCTTTTTTTGGCCAAAGACACTGGAAGTTGTTCATTATATTTTTTGGGAATATTAATGGATTCCCATAACATATTTTTATCATTGACGTTCATGTACTCAAAATTGTCTGCAGATACGTCATACTTATAACTAGGGAGTGGATGTTTATGCATTTATCATATTTTTTAATAACATCTAAATTAATGCGGAGTAAAATAGAAATTTGTTTCATCACCTAAAGAATTCAAATTTACCAATTTAATTTTGCATATTTTTGCATATTTGTCCGATTTTTACTTGATTGATCATATTTTTATATTATGCATCATGCTTTTAGTACATATTTGAGGTTTTTCCTAATATACTAATATAGTAATAAATTAACGGACTCGTCACGCGTAATTAATAGTTCAAAATATCCCGACGGCGGCGGGAATGGCCGGTTTTCACCCACCGCAGCGGGAGTATGGGTTTATTCAAGACATTTCGATTACTGTGCCTTATCGATATTGTCCCGCGACAAAAATAAATATAAAATACCGTTGTCGCCGGAGTCGGTATCGACTATCGAACAATATCGCTAATTGCAGTTGTGTTCTACGTTTCTATATTGTATAAAATTGTATACCTATTTATTTAAAAATGCCGAAAATTAATTCCAAATCGTCGAGATTTCATAATTTTGTTTTAAACACTGATTATCCAGTGCAATGCCCAATTACTAGATATGTTTTCAAATCATTTCATTTCATGTTCACCTAGTTAGTACTTGGTTTCTAATATCTACCCATGTATATTATTTTCAGATTAACAAACAATTCACAACAGTTCTTTTTAAAGTTTTAATTTTATGGATAATTATTTTATACCTATATATTTTTAATTTTTAATAAACAAAATAAATTTAAATAAAAATTTATTGGTGCATATTTTTAATAAATTCTACGCATATTTTTATAAATTTTAGAGCTGAATTTCATGCATATTTTTAAATTTTTTAGAGCATAAACATCCGCTCCCTACTTAACACACCAACTGAATTTTCAGCTCGAACAAACCTTAACCATTTCAAATGAATCCATTTCACAGCTTTGCCTTTTACGTTCTTTTTTCTGCTCGTCACCATTTTAGTACTCAAGTCCTGAAGATCATAAATATCATCAAATCAATTTTGGTAGACTTCATAGGGAAATGGTTTATTCCTACACATTTCAATTAAACATTTATAATCGCTCGGCACATATAAATTCCGATGTTGTCTATATCTTTCAATCGTCGCGTGGATGCTATCTGCCTCCAGATAGCTGTGCCCACTTTCCATAAACTTTAAGTCAACTGTTTTGATGTTACCAACCGTATTTACAGCATACAGCAAAGCAGCAAAAACATTTTGGTCACGGTTTTGTCCATCGCACGTATCTGCATAGAATACAACATGCACAATTTCACCTGGGAGACTTTTAAGGTATTTCAATAAACAGGTTCCAATTTCCGAACTTCCTTTTTTCCCCTGGGTTTCGTCCCACAAATAGCATGTACCTTTTTTTCTAGAGTCATAAACTGTAAAGTTCATAACGGAGAGCTTTCTGGAAAAATAGATTTGGGCATCACCGGCGTATAGCAATGTTAATACAGCCTGTAAATCAATGCTAACATAAATCATAGTTTCCGAAACCTCTGCTTCGTTTTTATCTTTATTTTTCTTATTTGGGATGTTTTCTTTCCTCTCTCTATGCTTTTTATAATCGGATTCCGTGGTTTTTGTACGTTCTGTTTCATTGCATACAGAACACTGATCTTTCTTGGGCAGGAAGATAGCCAACGGTGGCTCGAATTCTTTGAAAATTTTGCGAAAAACGTTCATGTTCACTGCTTTAAAGTTTTTTTTGCTGTACATTTATTTCATAAAGGTTTGCAATAGATAAATCAGGTAGCAGATATAACCGTGAGCTCCATTTCCTACAGTAGTGGGAAGGCACTTTAGGAATTTCGTTGAGGAAATTACGGACTTTGTTTGCCAGTGTTGCATTATGGGCGGGTTTCCCTTTTCTTTTATCCCTTCCATTGTAGAATCCATTTGAACTTCTGTTAAATAGAGCGTCGTTGATGACTGTTTTAGAAATTGAAAATGTAGCGCAAAAAAATGGGAGGCATACTCGAACATTGTTCGAGTGTCAATTGGTGTTAATTATTAATACATATTATAATACCAATTTTCCATCAGATATCTTGCCAATTCCATAGGATTAAAGAGAACTTAAATAATTAAAAAGTAAAAAAATTACTCAGCACCGTTGCATTGATCTCTATGTATCATTTACCGATTACCACATATTGTATCAGTATTCAGTGTTTTAAATTTTAAAATATACAATTTTTTTTATTACTACATACTATATATTTTTACGCTAGATCTGAACTGGAATTGATGAATTTTGGTAGAGCAATGTTTGCACGAAGATTCACGTAAATTACAATCATATCATAGTACTACTTGTAAAAGAAGTTGAAGTTGTCCCCATTATGGGTGATTTTACGATTAAGGTCTTGGATCAATGCAACTCCTCTTTCTGCTTTTCATTTGTAACTCGAAGATTTTTAAAAATATTCTCAGCTTCTAAGCAGCTTTTAGACTCGTTCCCCTTTACCATGTCAGACTCGCAGAATTTTTCAACACCAAATTCTATGAACATTTTCATCGAAATTCTGTTATCTAAATCATGAAGCTGCAATTTTTCTAGAACATATTTTTTTAATTTTTGGCCGTACATCTTGAACTTCTGGGGAAGGGTTATTAATTATTGCGTGGACGATCTTACACTTGGTTTTTACTGAGACATTTTGGTCAAACAAACAAAGACCAACTAACTCATCTGACAAATACCACCACAAATGTCCCATCATTTTTTTTACTGTGGCATTTGAAATATATGGATTATCGTAGTTTATTAAGGTCTTCATCAACTGTAAATCATTGTTTGGAGCACATATCGCAAAAGATGCTGTGAACCAATTATTTATATAGATGGTTACAATAAAAAACGCATATTTCTTCTAAGCCCCTTTTCCCTTTCACATTCAAATTAAATTGCTCACTAAACATAAATATTTTCAAACAATAAATTACCTTTGATATCCAACGAGCATGGCACCTGATATAATATATAATATCAAATCTGATACCTCTGATGAGTTCTTTACCAAGAAATATAATTAATCATTTTAGCAGCTCGCAATATTCGTCTCTTACTTGTTTGCTTTGAAGCATTTCCTGACAAAAATTGACTATACCGTCTTGTTTTTATCTTTTCTCCTGACAATACTAGTTGGGTTGGCTGTGATATAATATTATGTTGACTGATCAATTCCTGATCAATAAGGCTTAAAGCGTATAAAGTCTGTTATCATGCCCAGGTGTAGCTGAAGGCAAGAATGTTTGAAATGTTGCTCCAATAACTAACTCAAATATGTGATGTCTGCATGCTAGACAGAACAAATTTTTTCCAAGTTTACGTTCCAATAGTACGCAAGATCCTTTATTTTTCCCGGTGTTCGAGGACGTCGTGTCAAAACACATGGCAACAATATTGTGGCTTAAGTTCCATTCTTGATCACTCAAGCAATCAAAAATGGCTTGAGCCTGCACATCTTCAGTCGACGATGATAATTTTTTTATACTGAGTAATTTTTCTTCTTCTCCTCCTAGAACTAATATTGGGAGGCGGTCTACATGCTATCTATATATTTGAGATCTGACATCAGTTTTCCATCCCTGTGAACAGTTAATTTGATGTTTGGTGTAAACGATTCTTTTATTAAACTAGCTATTTCTTGCCTAATTTTTTCACGATGTAGTTTTATCGTACTTCGACTACAAGCAGAAGAATTAATATCTTAGCCTAACATTTTTACTGTAGCTCCAATAATAAAAGTTGCTTGCCGATCACTGACTTTAGTTCTATCCAACACAGCTGCTAATTCTGAAGTTATTAAAGGTTTCAATTTCTTCTTACTTAGTTGAATTACGATTGGCAACCTTTTCTTTATATAGCTATAGTTTTCTTCTCGCTCCATTTTACGATTATCTTTTTGGGTAGTAAAAACGTAGACACAGGGCCGGCGCTACAAATTGCGGGGCCCCGTGAAAAATAGTTTAAATAAAATAATACACAACAATTAATATTTAATACATAGTCTTTATTTTTTAGTTCAAATAAACAAAATAAAGGTGTATAATATTATGTTTATATTATGTATTATTTATTATATATTTTAGAAGGATTTTCACTTGCAAAATCATTTATAATCGTATCGTAGTTGATAGTTTCAGCTATTTCTTTTTCAATGGATATTGTTGAAAGTCCAGTGAGTCTTGTTTGTGACATGGTGCTCCTTAGATAGTTCTTAATTAATTTTAATTTCGAAAATGATCTTTCAGGAGAAGCCGATGTTATCACATCTAACCTATCGGTACAGTTAGCATTATTCGTAGAGCAATAGTTATGTTTGGAAACGAGCCATTTAATTTTTTTAGTATGATTGAAGTGCAGTTGTGTTTATTTCCACAAGAGATTTAAATATTTGAAGTTCATGATACAACTCATTGCCGTCAATATCTTTGAGTTCACCATCCATGAGATACATATAAAGATCTTTACAATTTTTTATTAAATCGTCGTCTTCCATTTCTTTAAGCTTTTCAATGCGATATAAGAAACCAAATTTTTCATTATAAGTCTTAAATTGATTAAAACGTAAGTTCAGAGAACTTAATGCTCGATCTATAATAATAATAAAAAATGTAGTACGAAATATAGTTTCACCATCAACTGTAGAATTGTCTTCGCCTTCATAGTTAAACATACGTGCCTTTTTTCGCAATTGACTTGCTTTAAATATTTGAGGAACTTCTGCAGATGTTGCTAAAATATTAGTTTCTAGCTTAGTTTTTCAAAACCATTTTCTCGGTATTCTTCGAAAAACTCCATGAGGCCTTTTAATGAATTTTCTGAAGTAAACATATCCGTTTCAAGTGTTATACTTTAATTTTATAATGAGCTTGTGGCGACACTGATGCTCGCCCTTTTGCTTGCCTCAAATCAGTATGTATTGTAATATACGGTATAGCTTCTCTATATATTATTACTCTATGCGATATGCCGAACAGTGGGAATGGCACCATGGTGGGAGAGAACAGACGAGACGTCGCGTATTACTATATCGATGCTTGGTTTACATATGGACTCTTGTTGGCCGTAGTATGCAATCGATTATCGAAAGTCGAGACCACGAAAATGCCCATAATTATTTTAAATTGTAAATTTATAATATTTAGTCAGTAATGATTAGTTTTTCTAGAGTGAGCCGGCTTCCGCGGGGCCCCACATTTGCGCGGGGCCTTGTGCAGGTGCACTGGTTGCACCGCCCTTACACCGGCCCTGCGTAGACATAAAACCCCTTCTCCCTGCTACTCGTTGCGCCAGTAAAAATTGCCTATCTTTATCAATCATTTTTTTTAAAGCATCAGCATCACCTATATCAAAAAGATTAGCCATCTTTAAACGAAAACCACTTTCTTGTTGATGGTGAAGCTCTGTTTTTCTATCTTTATGTTTAAAAAGATTAAGTCATTGATTGTAGAGCTTTTTAAATTAATTTAACGCATGAATAATTAAAAGATTCCTTTTCAATTCGGTACATATGAAAAAAAACTCAATACTTCATTATTAGACGGTAATCGATTAGTAGGTATACTTGGAATAGGTGTTTCAATCAAGTAATTAGAAGTACGACTCCGTGTGGTAATTGTATACTTATTAAATGAGAATATTATATTGAAATAATAAAGATCCTATTGATGACCCTATGTCGATGGCTTCAACATCTGGTGTAAATAATAGTACAGAATTAGACAATCAAATAAACACTCCAATTGAACTTCAAGCACAAGATAGGGACAGTATTCTAAACCCTAGCAAAAAAAAAAAAAAAATAGCAATTACAAATTACATACCAAAAAAAAATGTCTGTTAATAAACAAGAAAAATTGGACCATACTGTTTAAAAAAGATTTGCAGTAATTTAGTGTCATTGATTATCCAGGTTTCAAAGAATTTTTGCGTTTACTTAATCCTACTTATAAAATCCCTAACCGCCATTCTATATCTAAAGTTTTAATCCCAGCAGAATATGAAAAATTTATGAATGCGGTGAAAGATTTAATTGATAAAGATATGGAAACTAGTTGTATTAAAACTGACTAATGAACTTCTGGAAATACGGAAGGATTTATGGCTATTGCTATACATTTTATTCATCTAAATTAACTACTTAGGTCAGTTTAGTTGAGTTATCATCCTTATAGTGAAAGTCACTCAAGTAAAAATCTTAGTAAGGAAATTAATAATGTTTTATAATCATGGGGCGTGGATAAAAAATTGTATTTGCCGCGTCTGTCTGATGCATATAATATAAAAAATGCATTAAGTACTTTACAATTAAAAAATCTTGGATTTTTGCTCACACCCTTAATTTAATTGTACAGTCTGCATTAAAACAAGAATCCAGTCATATTGATAAAGTTAAAGCGTTTTCAACATTTTATATTCTACAGCGCTTTGTTGATTTGGAAGTAGCAATTAGAAGGACAATGGCCCTGACAGCTTAAACTCTGAAGAATTGTTAATTGTCAAAGAATTTTGCAAAGTTTTAACCCATTTTAAGAAGCAACTAATGAAATCAATGGCTGTAAAATTGTCGTAGTTCACCGTCTTCAAAATGTCTGTGAACAATTGAAAGAAAAGTAATTACTCACAAAGAACAAATCGTTTAATTAATAATTTAGTTACTGGTATGAATGACAGACAAAAGTAATACTTTAGGTAAGTGCACGTTTCTGGATTCCTGATTAAAAAATGTACCATTTGCAAACAACGTAAGTATATGCTAAATACTATAAAATATGACATCTTCGATTCCACAAGTTAATTAATTTCTTTGATCAGATCTGAAGTAACTAGTACATCAAATACAGAACATTCAACATCTGGACTCAGACAACACTGGACTTAAAGAAAAGACATTTTCAATTTGAGAAACTATGTGTACGAGAGTCTAGTATTAAAGAAACATAACAACCAAAAATGCGATATTTTGATTAAATACAATAGCCTTGTTTAATATTAATACGTTTTAATAATTTTTGATATGTTCAATGAAAAAAAAAGTCAATCCAGTATCATTGGAGATACTTCGTTCTACTACTAATAAATACTTTAAAAATGAATATTTTATGCTAATAATCAAAATATCGCACTTTTGGTTGTTACGTTGATTTAATACTAGACTCTCGTATACACAAATTACTCAAATGCAACCGGTTGAAGGAACTTCAAAACCCCGTGCAGTAATAGAAGTTCAGCGTTACATGGAAGAAGCATTAGTTTCGAGAAATCTAATCCTATGATATGGTGGAAAGAACAAAAACACAATTTTCCATTTCTCAGCATTTTGGCGAAAAGAATGTTATGCTGTTTGAGTTCATCGGTACCATGCGAGCGTGTATTCTCAAAAGTAGGCTTAATATTATCTGACAAAGATGCCGCTTAAATTTTAAAAAAGCACAAATGCTGTTGTTTTTAAATCAAAATGGAAATTATTAGATAGAGTCATTACTGTTAGTTATTACTCGTTATCTGTAAATTCAATTTAAATTCTCAGTTTATATTTCAATAACAAAAAGTTTTTATTTAAGTATTTTACAAAATTATGATATTGAATATTTCTTATTTAATGTTTAATAATCACTAATGTCTAATATATTGAGCATTGACGTATCCTGCACCCATATGGCCACATAATTGATATTTATTTTAACCAATGATACAAAATGTCCATACTGGGTATAGTACCGTCTATACCTACTATATTTCCTATACATAAATCACAATATCACTATAAAAATGAGTGTGAAGTGGATGACCACTGACCAAAGCTAGGCGACTATTTTTCTGGTGGCTAGTGATAAGAACACTTATATGCTCGGTTCTCTAATACGCTGTTTGGTTTAAGACCGGAAACAAACTTATCTTTCAATACATCATTCAGTCTTATCCCAACGTTACAATTAATCGCTGCGCTTTTGATTACAGTAAACCATGCACCAGTCGACTATCTGTATTTTTGTTTTAGTTCATAAAATTCCAATCTTTTTCGGAAAACCAGTAAAGTCGGAGTAAAATGACATTTAAGTAAGTCACAAATATCGCTAAACGACATTTCCTTTGGTAATATTGGATCACTTAATTCCTTAACAATTTTATACGATCTCAGTGAAATTACCGACAGCAAAACTGGTACCTTACGCTGTTATTCTATACCGTTGGCCATAAAATACTGCTCAAGCCAATCTTCCGAGCCGTCAAACTCCGCCACATTACCAATATTTCCTAGTACTCGGAAGGTCTTTTGTCATTTTTCTTTCGCTCCTTTTAACGAACAAGAATTTTACAGATTACCCGATCACGCACTCACGATTAAACGAGTTTCTCTCGTCTATCTAATATAATAAAGTCTACACGAGACATGAGGTTCACTTTAGATAATGGTGCTTTAGTAACTAGACATAACAGAAGAATAATGTGCTTCTTTGCACTGTAACAACTAACCTTACTTTAGTAACAGTTATTTACAATACAGTTATACCAACTGTTACATGGCGATAAGTTATAATAATTGAAGGATTTGAAGTGGTTGTCAATGAGTCGAGGCTTTCTCCAAATATTGAGGTTGCTGAAAGATACATTTCATATTTTCAAAATCAGTGGTTAGAACGTGAGTTATTCTAAAATATCTAATTTTACTTATCATTTAATTTTTAAAATTTGTTTAATAATTAAAACTGTTAAAATAAGTAGTACATATGAGATCATGACAATAATTAGTAACATTTGAGACTTGCATATAGAATTTCAAAGTTCAATTTTTACAATAGCCATTTATTTTACAGACAGCGAACACTTCAATTTTAATTTCTTTATAATTAATTATGATAAAAATTAAGTCTTAATATCTATTGAGTCACAATTTATTTTTTTAATGAACTGTTATAAATTAATGCATGTATTGAGATTACTAATGCTGGATCGAAAACTTGCATGAACAATCACTTAACATTTAGCGAATCAATAATAAGCTAATGGTCCTTTAAACATGATTTAGTGGCCCATGACTGGTCCATTAAATTGTATTGAACCATTCAATTAATACATTTTTTATGCAACTCGGCATAAGTATCTTATATTTAAAGTTAAATCATAAGTACTTACAACAAATAAACATAATATTTATAACCATACCCTAAGTTGTCTTAATCCGTAATAATATAAATCAACGTTAGGTGTTGGACCCGAAAACTTTTGTATTTATGGCAGGCACAGAAGAACGAACAATGACCAAGGGATTTTTCATTGCCATTTAAATACCATCATGCCGAGTACATGGCCTGGTATTTGGCATTTTACCAGTATGTTAAATTTAAGATCACTAAAATAATAAAACAAACATATTTACATTAATAAAAGTTATATTTTATATACATAATCATTATTTTGATTAGCTACTCCAAAAAAATATATTATTAAATAAGTTATTTTTTAAAAAAGCCTCGGTACATTTTATAACTTACAACTTATTATACAATTTATCTAATTGATAAAATTGATAAAAACCATTACATTTTTTAAAAATATTATGATTCATGTTAAATAATGTACTTTATTCTTATTGTTGAGTATTTTTCCAAACCAATCGGAAGTCATATACATACTCTTCTTCTACTGTAATTTCTAATCAACGCAATAAATTAAAATACTTCAATGAATAAAATTAATAGAAACATTAATTAAAATTGAACAAGAGTATGGCACAAGGTATGATATTATGCTAATCACCTCCCAGGGGTGTCGGGGTATTCTGGTGGTCGCGGGGTCGTCTGCGCGCGTGTTTAGTGGTTTGGTACACGCGCATATGTGACACGATTTGACGTACAGTCGGATGTCGTTTTTTTGTCCTTTCCAAAAAAATCGTTGTTTTACCGCCCTGTATGTCTCTTTCCACCCCGGATGGTTTGCGAGTACGTGATCATGGTATGTCCATATGTCCAGATTACGTTCTGTGTTTTATTTTTCGGGATGACTACGGGTGTGTGTTCGCCCAAATTTATTCGCAGAAGACCGTCGGTAAAAATGTATTGTTTTTTTTTATCCGTGGTACATCCGGTAATGTGTGCTGGGTCCTCCGTTGTCATGTTGTGCGCTATGTCTCGTGTATTGGAGTCATTGGCCTGCCATGTCATGAGCATAGCGTGTGTGATTGTGGGGTCATTAGCTGTGTTGGCCGGGTCCGTCGTGGCGAACAGATTGTCGTCCGGTGGCTAGTAGCTGTGGTGAGTGGTGAGGTGGGTACTCCTACTAGTCGTTCCTCGAGGTGTTCCTCGTCTACCGGGGGCCCTGCGGTTGGATTGCGGGAGAGCATGTCCGGCGCCTCGTTCTGTACGCCGGGTACATGCGTGGTTTTGTAGTCCAGGTTAGCCAGCTGTAGTGCCCACCTGGTTAACTTGGAATTTGTATTTTTGGCTCGGTGAAGCCATGTGAGTGCTGAATTGTCGGTGAATAGGCCAAAACAGCGGGCCTCCAGGTATGGTCTAAACTTGTCGGTTGCCCAGATTATCGCGAGGCACTCGCGTTCTACCGCGGCGTACCTTGTTTGCGTATCACTAAACTTTTTGCTTGCGTAGGCGATTATCCACCTTTCGTCCAGGCTGTCACCCCGTTGGAAAAGGACGGCACCAGCTCCTATCTCGCTAGCATCGGTCTGTAGGCAAAACGGTTTTCCGTAATCCGGGCGTCGACAGTTTTGGCGAATCGTACAGGGCGCGTTTTATTTTGGTAAACGCAGCCTGTTCGGTTTCGGTCCACGACCATTTGGTCCCCTGTTTGAGTCTATTCGTTAGGGGTGCTGTGGTGTCCGCGTAGTTGTCGACAAACTGGCTGTACCAGTTGCAAACGCTCAGGAACTTCCTGTAGGTCCCTCAGTTTGGTTGGTGGGGGGTAGTTTATGATGCTCTCTAGTTTCTCCGGTTGCTTGTCTATTCCTTCGGAGGTGACTAGGTGTCCAAGAAATGAGATTTCGCTTGCTCCGAATCTACACTTTTCGGGGTTGCATAACTAACTTAGTGCGCTCTCTATAATATTAATATGGTACAATAATACATAAATATTCCACTGCTGTCAAGAGAGCTGCAAAATTGTTCTTATCATGAGAGTAATATCAGGGGTATGAAACTCCGCGAATTGGCCGATCGGCGATGTAACTTGAACACGGCGTGGCATACGTAATCTATGATAAAGTAAACAGTGAAACAACCCGACCCCGCGCAGAATACCTGCCTATAGGCGGAAACGGTTTTTCAATATGGGTATAACATCATGTCAATGTTACGGAAACAGTTTCATTGTTCGGACTTCAGATCATAGGTAAACCCATCAGCTGATCGAGTTTCGCTTCTATATTGTTCTATGGTAATATTAAAGACAACTATTCCATGCTCGTTGGGCAACCATTATATCTTTAATCGTGGTGCGCATGTGTGTAGTGCGTTGGTGTTTTATGAGATGCTACCTGTCGAGGAACGTGTGAACTATACTATGGTCCGTCTATAACTATATGGTGTATGGTGATGGCCCATATTATCAACGTTGTCGTGATTTCCTCTGTGATATCAGTTACCAAAAAAATAAAATATTGCACGTTTTGAATGTATACGTTAGTTTGTGTGACGAGTGTGTGTGTTCTAGAGATGGAAAGTTTTAAGTCTAGTTCATTTTTGTGAATAGGTAGTTAATTGGTTCACAGTTCATTAAAGTGAATAGTTCAAATGAACTATTCTTCAGTTCACATAGTTCACTAGTTGTATGAATCATACTGAAACTGTCAACTGATATGGTTTGGCAATGAACTGAATAAATGAATGAAGTAATGAACTATTCGTCTACTAGTAAAATCCTGAAAACACCTGTTTACAATCAATATAAATATGATACGATTACCAGATTACATAAATACCAGTATCATTATCAAAAAAAAACGGGATCGACATCCTGTCGCTCTGCTGTACAGTAGGTTACAAGTGGGTCAATGGATAATAGATTGTATTAAACTTGAATTCAATGATATAATATCATTGTGTAAGAAAAACGATTCTGAGCGGAGACGATTTGTCAGTCTGGATATTTTATATTTTATATTATTTATTTTATCATTGTCCAAAATGAGGGGCATACGTAAACTGCGCCCAAATGACCTTTTTTTTTGTAAACTGTGCCCGAATTTTTATCTATGTTAAAAAAGTATAATGTAAACTGCGCCCGAATTTATTTGGTAGATGTATATATACGTGAATAAGCTCAGTATTCACCTGAAACATGGGCTCAAGCATCAGCAGAACCAACTTTAGCCACTAATGCATGCGAGTCATATCATTCTCGTTTTCATTCTAGCTTTTATACTACTCATCCAAATATTTTCATGTTCTTAGAAAAATTAAATGAAGTTCAAATAGAAACACATATCAAACTAAATAGTATAAATGAACCTCTTACATACCAAAATTCTAAGACAAAAAATAAACGCAAAACGTTACAACATTTAATTAATAAATATAATAGTGGTCATATCCAATTGATAAATATGTATCAACAATAGGTGTTTTTCGCGCTTAACCTGTTTATAATTTTAATCAGATGTGGTTACATGATTTGGGTTATTGGTCGAAGACTCGCAAAAACGATGCATTTGTGCTTAATATAGATTCTATTTTATTTATTAATTTTACCATTTTATTTTTTAGATTATCAACACGATTAAAGATATACCTTTATATCATCGTTAATCGTGATTATCAATAACCAAACGATATAACCATTTCATTTTGATGGTTACAAATTATCAGTATAAGTACAACCAAAACAGCGAAAACGACTTGTTTATAATATATAGTAACCAGGTTACATTTGGTTAAGGGCTAAAAGTAAAACCACACTTTTTTAATGATTGGAACTTTAAAATTAATATACGTTAATTGTACTTTTAAATTGTTAAAAATGTATTCAAAAGAAATGTTATGACTATTGTTTTTTTTTTTAATAAACTAGTAAGAAAATTGTTTATTTGCACATGCATTACCTGATTTAATTCTTAATTTTCAGAAAGCAATTCCTTGCTCATCTCTTTATATATTTTATACTTTTTCATAAGATCTATAGATTCATTAACTGAACTCGTAGAACCTAAATCTGAACGAGATAATCGATAAAGGCTCATGATAAAAATGTTTGTTTTAACTCAAACTCAAACTTTAACTGTAATTGTCACTGTAACACTTACAATGTGTGAACCTTGAATGATCATTAATAATATTATATGATCAGGGAATTACATTTTATATGTGGATTTCATCAGGTAAATGTTCCAAATATAAACCATTTATATGACTTTATTTCATATTTGCATAATCTTATTGTAATTAAATGCAATATACAGCAAGTAGAGTATACCTAGTCTGTAGATGATAACCAAACAGGTTTATTTATTAATTAAGTTTCATCCAATTCTCAAGCTATACTATCTGTATAAAAATACTCGACTATTCAATAAAATCTAAAACCCTTCATAATTATATTATTAACATAGGTATAATATTTTTTAATATTGTTTTTCATTAGCACATGAACAAATTACAATTTCTTTCCTATTTCTATTTAATTTAATTTCAACTGTTTTAAAAATGCCTTATATTTATAGCAACTCTGACTATGTTGATATATTATTGATTTATGGTGAAACAGGTAAGAATTATAGAAAGGCTGCTGCTTTGTATAAACAAAGGTTTCCTCATAGAAAATCGCCAGCTCACCATAATACAAATCGAGTAATTAGATAATTATATAATAATTATCTAATTACTGTAATCTATAGTAATTAGATAGGAAAATAAAATGGACATTTTTAAAAACCGTTCCAAAAACCAAAACCGAAAATTTTCTAAAACCGTTCTTTAAACCGATAAAATATTTTAAAAACCTTTATTAAAACCGAGACCAAAACCAAAAAATTTTAAAAACCAATCTTAAAACCTAAACCAAAACCAAAAAATTTAGAAAACCGTTCTCAAGAACTAAAACCGTAACCGTTAAAATTTGAAACGGTTTCGATCCCTGGACTTAAGAGCGAAAACACGCCTAATATGTTTTTTTTTGTCCTAATATTGTACTTTTTGAGATTATATATATTTTTTTAATTTTTAATTTAACGAATTAAATATAAATTAAAGATTGTAATCATTTTAGATTAGTAATTCTGTAATTTTATTAATTTTGCAAAAAGTTTAGCCGGGCGCAGTTTACATAAAATGTCACCTTTTTACATTTGATAAAAACTTGAGCGCAGCTTACATGTATTATTTCGTATTCACCTGTACCTGGTCACAGTTTACAATTGCCGAAAATGAGTGAACATTTAAAATCAACTACCTATTGGCTAATGACTATCTATCATCTAGATCTTTGACCTAAGTGGTAATTAAACATTAATTAATTAACTTCTTTGTCTATAAAAGTTATTATTACTAATAATATACTGAGACCTCCTGAGACCTCTATAGTCTATACTCTATAAGAACCCAGTACACTTGTTAATCAATTAAAACCAAATTTGAAAATTGAATATACTTTAAATTAATAATTTCTTAACTAGTAAAATAATTCATTTATGATTTTATTAACAACTGTTTAATTACCGAATAATAAAGTATTTGAAAATTATAAAACATGGGCAATTTTTATATATTAAGTTTACAAATATATTGCAGAAAAAATTCTAATTAGTATACAAATAAAGATGAAATTGTTGACAATTTAAGAATCATTAATTCAATAACCATAGTCCATAACAGATATTCAACATATTAATAAAAATTATGGTATTTTTTGGTTATTATACTATGGAGACCAACTATTGGACATAATAGTAACCATTTCACTGATGACCACTAAAATCTAAAGTACCTGCTGTGTGATGACCACGGATATAGGTACTATGGTTACGCAACGAGCGATAATATAACGGCGCCAAATATTCTTATCAAGTTACATATATACATAGTATTATACACATCACAGATATGTATAATAATGTGGCGAACCGTGGTTTCACCACAGAATAGATGAAATCAGAATGGACACTCTCCAAAAATCATGATAAGAGCTAAAGTGCCACCAGTGTAGCCATATAATAAAACTATTTTCATTTTCTGATTTATGTCGCAAAAGACCACTCTGTGCAACTGTTTTATTTTGATTTATTTGTAAACAAACTGCTTTTTTGAGGCTGGTTTGTAAAAAAACAACTCAAAAATTCATTTTTCATAAAAAGTGAACACGAGACATCTACAAGGCCTCTGTAATACTTAATTTGATATTTTGAATTTTAATTACTTTGAAATTCTTGTGATTTTATGCCACAATCAGTGATGATGGACTTCCTAAATAAACGCTTTAGAGTAGCTAAATGCTGTATTAAAGACTGCAAAAGTTTTGAAATCAATCCGGATTTAATAAGTCATTTTTCTTTTCCAAAGGATCCTTCAAGGTGAGATATTTTTTGAGTAAATTAATAACAAACATTTGATTATTTTTTGTAATTCAAAGATGTGCACGTATATTCCTAGGTTTTGTTGCCTCGCGGCTACAACCGCGGACCTCACATTAGCGCTGTGCACTAGTCGAGAGCCGCGGAGGTTCACGTCCGACGTACGGTGGTTTTACCCACACAGTCCGCCGTCCGCGCGTCGTCTAAGGACCACGAGCACCGGGCGCACACCCGTTCCCACCGAAGTAGGGAGAGAGTGCGCCCGTACCGTCGGCTAAGGCGTGCACGTGCCTTTCGCCACCCTGGTGGGATCGCGAAGCTATCCTCATCGCTTCCCATTTTTGGTCATGGGCAACCTCCGGTGCATATAGCCCCACCAGTAGGCTGGGTGGGCGCTAAGGAGTTATCTCACTCGGCAACTTTCCCCTAGACCGAGCTTGGTCTTTTAACCACATTGTTAGCTCCTGCTGACTGCCACTCCGAAACCAAACCGCCGCCGACCGCGCCACGACCGAGGTCGGGACGGGCCGTCGTGTGAGGGCGCGTCGCCAATTGCTCGACGCCGCGGGGCTCCCCCACATCCCGAAGTACCATTCTGCCCCCGTTAGGAAGGCACAT
>NC_042493.1:36280469-36286200 GCF_005508785.2 Acyrthosiphon pisum | reverse complement strand
CAATAAACTGATAGTACCTAGCATACTTGTTAAATATTTAAATATTAATATTTAAATACTAGTATTTAAATACTTTTCTGTATTTTAAATACATTTTAAATACTTTTAGACAGAAGTATTTCAAGTATATTTCAAATACATATTATTATATTTTGTATTTAAAAATATTAAATACAAAATGTTCAAACAAGATATTATTTTATTATTTACTATTTAGTTTCGTTTATCGATTATGAAGAAATTGCTTATCGTCGATGAAAAGACATGACGATTGTAAATGTTGTTATCGACAAACAAAGATATTACGGGAAAAATAATATTTCCCGTATATCATATATCTATTGACTATTTGGCTATTTATAGTTCATAGTATCATAGCACGGCGACACCCCGAATCACAGTATCCCACATACACACACACACACACACACACACCGTCACTCCGCACTCGTTATTTGTTAATCGTCCAGTCACTATAAGACACTATAGTTGTCAATCGTTGTAATATTATTGTTTGCACACTGCCGTGAGTCCTGACTATATAGAATTGTTTTAAAATACGCAGTATATTTTTAATTTTTATATTAAAGACTTAACTAGTATGGAAAATGAACTAATTCTTCCGTGGAATATTTATAATATTCATTTTAAAGTTATTAAAATAATAAATAGTTGCGAGTTGTACACTACGTACGAAGTATCTTGCAAACATTGTATTTGTTCAAAGACGCGTACTGCTGATTCACGTGCCCCATCAAATCTTCGCAAGCATTTGAAAGTAAGTACCTAATGGATAATTCTAAATTCATATTTTTTATTACTAGGCAATTTTAACAATTGTCCTGTGTGCCTTCTTAGTCCTTAGATACTATAATCGTACAAATTCAGTCAAATTGTATAAAAAATTAAAAGAAAAGATCAGATAAAAAAATTACCTAGTACCATCTATATTTATTATTTTTACCTAAATGTTCTAAAATTTATAGGATAAACATAGTAATGTCAAGTCTGTTAGAGAATTACTAGCTCCTTCTACTACTGTTTCAATAGATGTTAAAAGAAAAGTCAACACTGAAATTAATGATAATTCTGATGTAAAAAAAATCAAAAATTTAAATACTGTTCAGATGTCAATACTTAATTGTTCAAATCGTAAAAGTTTGACTTCTCAAGGTACAGTTGATTTAGTATAATAAATAATAATATAATATATTAATATAGTAATAGTATGTACGTGTATTTCTATATTAGTAAGACTTAGATATTACTTACCTAACTTAAATTGTATTTTACAGAAGACCTTGATCAAATGATCTTAGACGTCATAATAAATGCACATTTACCATTCAATTTGGTTTCTCATGAAAGTTTTAAAACAATTATTTCCAAAGGCTATCCTGGAAGAACTGTATTATGTCGCCAGACTTTAATGAAACGTATAGATAATAGCTATAAAGTTGCCTTTGATAAATTAAAGAACAAGTTGAATTTGGTTGAATTTGTATCAACGACAGCCGATGCTTGGTCTACATTTAAAAGGTAATTCTAATACATTTAATTTGATATATTATGGGCCAATACACGTTTATGATTGTATGATTGTATTATTTTTATATTTGTATTACTAATTACTGATACATAATTTTATTTATTTCTAAATAGATCATACTTAGGAATTACTGTTCACTGGATCGATACAGAAACATTTGAACGCCAATCTTATTTGCTATCTATAAAACCTTTGAAAGGTAAACATACTTATGATGTACTGGCTAGAGCAATGGAGTCACGTATATTCCTAGGTTTTGTTGCCTCGCGGCTACAACCGCGGACCTCACATTAGCGCTGTGCGCTAGTCGAGAGCCGCGGAGGTTCGCGTCCGACGTACGGTGGTTTTACCCACACAGTCCGCCGTCCGCGCGTCGTCTAAGGACCACGAGCACCGGGCGCACACCCGTTCCCACCGAAGTAGGGAGAGAGTGCGCCCGTACCGTCGGCTAAGGCGTGCACGTGCCTTTCGCCACCCTGGTGGGATCGCGAAGCTATCCTCATCGCTTCCCATTTTTGGTCATGGGCAACCTCCGGTGCATATAGCCCCACCAGTAGGCTGGGTGGGCGCTAAGGAGTTATCTCACTCGGCAACTTTCCCCTAGACCGAGCTTGGTCTTTTAACCACATTGTTAGCTCCTGCTGACTGCCACTCCGAAACCAAACCGCCGCCGACCGCGCCACGACCGAGGTCGGGACGGGCCGTCGTGTGAGGGCGCGTCGCCAATTGCTCGACGCCGCGGGGCTCCCCCACATCCCGAAGTACCATTCTTGCCCCCGTTAGGAAGGCACATCAATGGTTGGATGGACGGGCCGAGCTTCGTCGGCTGAGAGCCTCGGCTGTGGTCCTACCATGATTCGGGTCGTGTACCACGGGCTCGCGGTGGGCCCTAACCAGCAGCGCTCGCCGCCGGCGCGGTGGCCGCGACCCCCGAGTTTGAGGCTCGGTAGCCTTTGCCACGCCTCCCAGAGGCATCACCGAAGTGATCGACCCGCTCTTCTCGAGGTCGCGGTCAGTTCCTCCAACACCCTAGTCCCCGGAGGTTTCGGTGTGTCCGCGCCCCAGGCGCCGGCCCCAACTGGCCATGTTCCCTTTCAGTCGCCTCTTACGACAAGCAGGGATTACTGATGCTGAATTCTGAACGGCCCCAGCAACAGGGCCGTACCTCGCGTCCCTGACGCATGTGAAAGGCCCTACCGGAGCGCACATGAGCGTGCTCCCCGTTTCTGCCACTTTCTCCGTCCTTTGCACATTCGGAGCACCCCATGTCTATAGCCTACCACTGATGTGATGCCTCACTGTAGTGGTGGCTGCGCTCCGGTCGTTACGGTAATCCGCTGTTATCTTGTCATCGGTCTTATCATCGGTCTGTGCGTTGTTTGAGGCTTTCCCGAGCGAACGTTCGGTAGGCTTCATAGATCGTCTTGTTTTTCAGGATGGCTCCTTCATAAGGTGGCCATGTACTGTTTTCTCGATGGAGTGTGTTTTTCAGATGTTCTCTTTGAGTGCTCGTTCTTGGGCAGGCGAGGAGAACGTGGGTTACCGTTTCGCTGCCATTTCCACAGGCACATCCTGGAGATGGTGCTTTATTAAATGAGTGGAGCTTTCCTCGGAAGTCTCCGTGTCCGGTAAGCATTTGGCTTGTGTAGTGGTCCATGATAAGTGGTAATCCATACCGGATTCTTACGTCCGGTATAAGTTGGAATGTCCATTCACCTTTGTTTTCTGCATTCCATCTTTTTTGCCAGACTTCTAACAGTTCTCGTAGATCCTGTTCATATACTTGGTGTGTAATATCGTTTGTCTTTAGTTTCCTTTGAAGAACAAATCGTTTGACTTCTAGGTCCAGAGGTAATTGACCTGATATTACTTGGAGAGCAGCTGTTGACGTTGTCCTGTAAGCGCCCGTTATTGCACGGAGGGCGTCACGTTGTGTGCTTCCAAGTTTTTTGATAGAGCATTTGAGCTCTAAGGCTTTTTGCCATATAGAGGCAGCATAGGTGATCCTAGGCAAGAACACTGCTTTGTAAATTATCAATGACGTGCTCTGTTCAACTCCCCAATTGGCTGAGGTCATTGAGCGTAGGCGTGTGAACATTTCTTTAGACTTGTCAGAGATGTCTTCCACGTGGTCTCTGAACGATCTCCTTGGATCTATGATGACTCCAAGATATTTTACTGTCTTAGTTGCTTTTATTGGAGTTGCATCTGCACCTGAGCCAAATGGTACCGTGTAGGTGGGTTTTACTCCGCCTTTCAGAGTCATTATTTGGCTTTTCGCCATTGAGAAGTTAAGTCCGAACTTGTTTGACCAGTCTGTCAATTGCTCGAAGTTTTGCATCAGTCTTTTCTTAACTGTTTCTAGCCTTGCACCCCCAACCGCAAGTGCAATATCGTCTGCGTATGCAATCATGTGAGATTGTTTACCCATGGATCTGAATGCATCCGACATTGCCACTTTCCAAAGTGTCGGACCTAGTCTCGACCCCTGTGGACAGCCACGTGTCATCTGCCTTGTCCTGGTCTCGTTATCTGATGTAAGCATGGCTGACCTGTTTGTAAGGTAACTCTGTAGTATTGCAAGCGTCCTGTTGCTGATCTTAAGGGTTTTTAATTGATCAAATATAGGTGTCCACCTGACATAATCAAATGCACCTGTTATGTCCAGGAAAGCACCAATTACAATCCTGTTCGGGCATAGATCAGTCCAGTTATATAGTGCTCTGATGGCTGTCTCAGTAGATCTCCCAGTGACATAGCCATGTTGCTGACCTATTTCATTTAACCCTGTTTCTCTTTCTAATCTTGAAGTTATTAGAGACTCTAGCGCCTTGCCAAGGGTCGGTAACAGACTTATAGCAATGGAGTCAGTATATACTGTTTTTGACATAAATGATAAAATAGTGTACTCAACAACAGACAATGGATCAAATTTTGTCAAGAGTTTTAAGTAAGATTGAATTAAATTTTTATATAATTTATTTATTAGGACTATTAGCTACATAGTTAATAACAGTCTTTATTGGAGTAAACTATATTAGGTATATCCTTTTTCAGAGTTTATGGTCAAAAAAATGATGTTGATTTACCAATTGAAAATAATATCACTCTTTTATCTGATAGTGAAAAATCGGACGATTTTGATATAAGTGATGAAAATACAGATGGTACAGCTTATGTAAATATTGCAGACCTATTTGATGAAGCAGAAGATATAGATTATATTCTACCCAAGCATCATAGATGTGCTGCGCATACTTTGAATCTAATTGCAACCAATGTAAGAACTAACATTTTTATATTAATGTATATCTAGCAAATAGCAATTTAAATTTTAAACTGAATGACTTATCTTTTACTTTCAGGACATAGAAAAAGAGTTGGCTTCTGTAAAAAGTAAATCTTCAACACTATGGACCTACAAACAGCAATGTAGAGCTACTTTTGCTAAAGCTAATAATCTATGGAACAAACAAAACCGCTCTACTCAAGTTGCAGACAGTATTAAAGAATGTTTTGGTGTGTATCTAGTGACACCAAATGAAACCAGATGGAATTCCACTTATGATTCCATTACCTTTTTATTGAATCATATTAAAGTGAATTTTTCAAAATCTGTTAGATTGTGTGACTCAATTGGTGTTGTGCGTTTTAAAAAAGAAGATATTGATTTTATGGAAGATTATGTAACTATCATGGAACCTCTAGCAGCTGCCCTCGATATTCTACAGGGTGAAAAAAACATGTATTTTGGTTTTTTACTGCCTACTATTTCTATATTGTTATCAAAATATGATGATTTGCTTACAAAAAAGAGATTAAATTATTGTGCAACATTAATTAATATTATCAAAACAAGCATTGAAACACGCTTTCGAAAAGAACAAGCAGATAAGTTTTTAGTTATTGCTGCTTTATCTCATCCATATTTTAAGACATTGTGGATAAATAATAATATAATCAAAGATTTGGCTGTTGCTAACTTCAAAGAAGCTGTTTTAAAAAAATCAAAGTCTGAAGGTATTGAGACATCTAACATAAATTATGAAAATACTAATAAACATGGTGATGAAACATCTTCATTTTTTTCTTGGTCCAAAATTCATTCAAATTCCAATATTTCCATTGAAAATGAAATATCAAGTTTTTTGAATAAGAGCCCTACGAAGAATTTATTGGTTT
>NC_042493.1:36273953-36280419 GCF_005508785.2 Acyrthosiphon pisum | reverse complement strand
AGTCCCCGGAGGTTTCGGTGTGTCCGCGCCCCAGGCGCCGGCCCCAACTGGCCATGTTCCCTTTCAGTCGCCTCTTACGACAAGCAGGGATTACTGATGCTGAATTCTGAACGGCCCCAGCAACAGGGCCGTACCTCGCGTCCCTGACGCATGTGAAAGGCCCTACCGGAGCGCACATGAGCGTGCTCCCCGTTTCTGCCACTTTCTCCGTCCTTTGCACATTCGGAGCACCCCATGTCTATAGCCTACCACTGATGTGATGCCTCACTGTAGTGGTGGCTGCGCTCCGGTCGTTACGGTAATCCGCTGTTATCTTGTCATCGGTCTTATCATCGGTCTGTGCGTTGTTTGAGGCTTTCCCGAGCGAACGTTCGGTAGGCTTCATAGATCGTCTTGTTTTTCAGGATGGCTCCTTCATAAGGTGGCCATGTACTGTTTTCTCGATGGAGTGTGTTTTTCAGATGTTCTCTTTGAGTGCTCGTTCTTGGGCAGGCGAGGAGAACGTGGGTTACCGTTTCGCTGCCATTTCCACAGGCACATCCTGGAGATGGTGCTTTATTAAATGAGTGGAGCTTTCCTCGGAAGTCTCCGTGTCCGGTAAGCATTTGGCTTGTGTAGTGGTCCATGATAAGTGGTAATCCATACCGGATTCTTACGTCCGGTATAAGTTGGAATGTCCATTCACCTTTGTTTTCTGCATTCCATCTTTTTTGCCAGACTTCTAACAGTTCTCGTAGATCCTGTTCATATACTTGGTGTGTAATATCGTTTGTCTTTAGTTTCCTTTGAAGAACAAATCGTTTGACTTCTAGGTCCAGAGGTAATTGACCTGATATTACTTGGAGAGCAGCTGTTGACGTTGTCCTGTAAGCGCCCGTTATTGCACGGAGGGCGTCACGTTGTGTGCTTCCAAGTTTTTTTGATAGAGCATTTGAGCTCTAAAGCTTTTTGCCATATAGAGGCAGCATAGGTGATCCTAGGCAAGAACACTGCTTTGTAAATTATCAATGACGTGCTCTGTTCAACTCCCCAATTGGCTGAAGTCATTGAGCGTAGGCGTGTGAACATTTCTTTAGACTTGTCAGAGATGTCTTCCACGTGGTCTCTGAACGATCTCCTTGGATCTATGATGACTCCAAGATATTTTACTGTCTTAGTTGCTTTTATTGGAGTTGCGTCTGCACGTGAGCCAAATGGTACCGTGTAGGTGGGTTTTACTCCGCCTTTCAGAGTCATTATTTGGCTTTTCGCCATTGAGAAGTTAAGTCCGAACTTGTTTGACCAGTCTGTCAATTGGTCGAAGTTTTGCATAAGTCTTTTCTTAACTGTTTCTAGCCTTGCACCCCCAACCGCAAGTGCAATATCATCTGCGTATGCAATCATGTGAGATTGTTTACCCATGGATCTGAATGCATCCGACATTGCCACTTTCCAAAGTGTCGGACCTAGTCTCGACCCCTGTGGACAGCCACGTGTCATCTGCCTTGTCCTGGTCTCGTTATCTGATGTAAGCATGGCTGACCTGTTTGTAAGGTAACTCTGTAGTATTGCAAGCGTCCTGTTGCTGATCTTAAGGGTTTTTAATTGATCAAATATAGGTGTCCACCTGACATAATCAAATGCACCTGTTATGTCCAGGAAAGCACCAATTACAATCCTGTTCGGGCATAGATCAGTCCAGTTATATAGTGCTCTAATGGCTGTCTCAGTAGATCTCCCAGTGACATAGCCATGTTGCTGACCTATTTCGTTTAACCCTGTTTCTCTTTCTAATCTTGAAGTTATCAGAGACTCTAGCGCCTTGCCAAGGGTCGGTAACAGACTTATAGGCCTGTATGATCCGGTTAGGAGCGGATTCTTCCTTTTTCCTTTCGGGATGACCACAAGGCAGGCAGTCTTCCAGCAGTTTGGAAATTTGGCTGTCCTTATACATTTTTCGTACAGATCCAATATGGAGTCTGCAATGACCGGCCATGCAACCCTTAGCATCTTAGCCGTGATGCCTAGCCTAACCTAACCTAACCTAACCTGGCTTCATCTTCCATATGGCCTCTTTGACTTCTTGAAGAGTTGTACTTTCGTAAGACGTGTCCTCTGTCTGAAAATCGTAGGGCGAGAAGATTGCCGTATCCTGATCCTCTGGCAGGTAGGCCTCAAGGAATGTATCTAGTGTGTCTTTTAGGCCTGTGGTGTATGTCCCGATCCTAGTCTTTACTGTGGTGGGCATCGGATTTTTACGTGAGCCACTTTTTGCCCATTGGAAGGCTTTTCCCCAGTGATTTTTATTCATGTCTGTGCTGAACTCCCGCCAAGAGCTCATTTTTGCCTGTCTGATCTTATATAAGTGTTGGTTTCTTTGACGGTTATAAGCATTTCTATTGGTATCAGGGAGGCCCTCTCGCCTGGCCCTTTGTAATAACTTTTTGGAATCAGTTAGCTCATCTGTCCACCACGAAGGTGTAATGATACCGGTTTTTGCTCCGCCTCGCGTAGGCATGGAGAGCTTCGCCGCTTTGACAATGGCTTTTGTCAAGTTATCTGCAACCTCATCAACAGAGTTACCATGGATCTGTGTTTTTAGGTTTAGGAGAGATATTCTAAATTTCTCCCAGTCCGCCTTTTCCGTTTTGAACCTTGTACCTTGTTTATCTGTTTTCTTATTCGGCTTTTTGAGACTTAGGGTATATTCCAATGTTCGGTGATCACTGTCTGTTCGGTCTGTCACAGACCAGCCCTTTATTGACCTATAGACCGAGGTACTTGCCAGTGTGATATCTATATTGGACTCACCCATTCCATGCCTTTTATAGGTCTTTAGGCTTTGAGGGGAATTTAGAATACGGAGTTCCTGATCGTCGATCAGTTCCTCCACTATTTTTCCCCTCGTGTTGGTATCATCATTGTACCATCTTGTGGAATGGCCGTTACAGTCAGCGGCAATAAGTAGGCGTTTGCTGGCTTGACTAATATTAGTCAGTAGCTCAGTGAACATGGTTGTGGGCTTATTAAACCTAAAGTAGGCCGACACTATAACCACGTCATCTTTACAGAGGCCGATGCCTATCCTTGCAACTGCAACATAACGTGTGGTGAATTGGCCGATCTTAATGGCTTTTATTTTATTATTTGTTATTATAATGGCAGCTTCGGGGTCATCGTCCGAGAGAATCTGTCGACAGCCATCAAAGCCTGATGCGTGTCCGTTTATAATTAGTGGATCTTGGGCAAGTATAATATCTATCTTATCTGTCATACATATGTCCCTCAGTTGTTCGGAGGCGATCATTTGTTTGTTCAGATTGACCTGAATTATTTTCAGGCCATTCATTATTGTTTGTCGTCCGCAAGACCTGTCTGTGGCGGTTGACCAAAGTCAGTCCGCTTTGCAAGACGTTTGAGAGCCGCCGTCTTAGTAGGACAATTGTCGCTTGAGGCTTTGTGTGTGCCTTTGCAGTTACTGCATTTCAATTTTTCTTTTTCCGGACATATGCGGCTGTCGTGGCTTTCAGCGCAATTTCGACATGTTGGGTGTTCCTCTCGGCAGTTCTTTGCTGTGTGACCATATTTCTGGCAATTGAAGCACTGTGAGACTGAGTGGTTCAGACTCAGAGTGCTTCGTATGCCACCAATGTACACCTTTTTGCCTTCAATTCTCTGAAGAATTTCGGGACTTACTTCAAGGACAAGGTTAGTTACTATTTCTGATTTTGGTCCGGAGTGGTAAATCACCCTTATGTTTTGTGCATCGTTCTCGGTTAGTCCTAATTCCGGGTTGCACATCAGGAGTTCTTGGATGACTTCATTATCCGTTAGACTGCTGTCCAAGCCTTTCAGTGTTAGTCGTGGTCTTCTAAGAATAATTTCCGTGACCAGGCTTATAGTCTTTAGAGCACTTAACGTGACCTCATTGTCCGGAACCAGTACGGTCGGACCTTTCGTACGACTTCTATGGATCGTAAGTCTTGGATTGTTTGTTTTTTCCCTTAGCTCTGTCCAGAAACTCTTCCATAGTTTCGGATAGTCTGCGGTTGTCCCCGAGTCCTTCAAGGCGAACCTTGGTAAGGTCGGTTTCTTTCCTGTCAGTTTAAGATCTATATTAGTCTTTAATTTTCGATTATTTTTGTTTTTACGTCCTACTACTTCGAAGGTACCATTTGTTGTGGTCCTTTTTTGTTCAGAAGTCTTTGTTATCCTTGGCGACGGTATTGGAGTTTGCACCGGTAAGACCTGAGGCTTAGAGCCTTTCAATTTTTGTTTCTTAGCAGGTTTCTTTCCGATTCTTCCGTCATGAACACTGACTCTAGCAGGTTCAATTATCGGTGTGTTTTTACGTTGGAGTGCATCTGAATAGGAAGAAGAGGTGCCCTCATCTTCTATTGTTATAATTTCTTGTTGCCTTTTTGGCAAAGTTACATGTTCTTTTTTATTTTTCAGCATCTCTGCGTACGCACCTTCCAGCTTTGCATGCTGATACGTAATGTCCCTTATAATCGAGCAGAGACGGTTATATGAACCAGTGAGATCCTTGCGCATAGCTACTGTAATGCGCTTACTTAAGGAATCGTTGTCGATCATAGATCTTAAGTAATCGAGTTCCGAGTGTGCCAAGTGGCTTAGCTCATTTACCTGTTCTTCAGGAGGTTCCTCGTGTATTTTCGTCTTTTTCAGAGATTCTAAATTTTCAGTAGGATCCTGTTCCGTCTCTGGTTCATGTCTCTTATGAGAAGTAGACGGGACTTGCTCGATTTCTAAGTTCTCCAGACTTCCCATGTTTAAATTAGTGGCCGAGGTCACTGACACCGCCGAGGTATGGCTGTCTAGACGTGTATACACTAGTTGCGGACTGTCCTTTGGGCTATGAAGAATTCTCATCTGCTCGTCTTCAGATAATTCTCCGTACGTATTTTTGCTCAAAATTGTCTGAGCCTTTTCTAGAGATAGCTGTACTTTTCGTGTTCTATCGTTGGTACTCTTATTTTTGGACGCTAGACCCTCGACCGCTAGTTTTTCAAGATCCAGGATTGCTTGATCTATTATATTCTTGACTGGACCCAGGTTAGTCACTAGTTCGGTGTCTTCGCACCGGTCAAGATATGACAGATGTCGTTCAGCAAAGGGCGTACTGTAGTTGGAACTTGTGTCCCCGTGGTCGCTGCCTCCCTTGAGGCGGAGCGTTTTTCTTTCTGACAGGACGTAGCCAGATGTGTCAATTAGGATAAGGTCTTTCGTGGTCAATTTATTGTCAATATTGTTGTCGCCCGTAGGCCCGTCAGTCGGGCTGCTCAGCTCCGACCGGTCGACGAATACATTCGGACCCCCCCAAAATCCGAGGGTCCTTGCCTCCGCGGAGGGTGAATTTAATGGCTTAGCCACCGTATCACTTGGGGTACTTCTGTTTTGTAATGTATTCATCATTGGTTTTCGGGTATCCTTCCCTGCATTTTACCTACTGCCAGGTTAGCCCTGAACCCTCTGGCGTACGTCGGGCTAAGCGTACGTTGCATCCTGTGATCGGCCCGGTCGGGGGTCTGTCCATTTCGTCCTATGCTTTGGCGCCTACGACCGGAGTTGCCAACCTCCGGAAGTTCGGTCCACGCCCGGGTCACAGACGGTTAAGTCCACGGCCCGACTTTGAACGCCCGCTGACCATTGAAGGTCCTCGTGCGCTCTCCCCAGTTAAGGGTTGGCGGCCTGTGCGCACGTCCGCGACGGCCCTCAGACCCTGAGGAAGGGTTACGCCCCGCGACGCCCGCCAGACAAAGGACACTGCAGCTGTCTGGTGGTCTTTCGCAGGTTGCTCCCAACCCGAGGTATAGGCTCGCCGCTCGCGATTGCACGACTTGGCGCCACGTAACAGCTCACGCGACGCCTGGGGCCCGTCACAACTGGTTTAACGGACCCGATTTTGAAGGTCTCTTAGCGACCGACCCGAAGGACGGCCGGGCGGGATCACCACGACAAGGTGGACCTTCCTCGACCCCGTTAGATAGGGACAGTGAGAATCTCGTTAATCCATTCATGCGCGTCACTAATTAGATGACGAGGCATTTGGCTAGTATCAGTTATCAGCCCACCCGCGACGAGCGGTTATCAACCGCCCGGCACAGGAGAGCTCCAACTTACCCCGAAGCCAGAATGGATAGAAGCAGTCCCGGGGTAACCTGGGACATCATTTACTCGCCTACCGGGAGTAAATGGGACGTACTTTTCAGAGGGAGAGGAAGGTCATTAATTGGAAAGAGTTCAAGGAAAATCAGGTCGAGGAGGCCTGAAGTTGTTGCGGCTATACAGGAGAATATAACCCGACTCCCGTCTGCGAATGAGGTGCCAAATTTCTTTGATTGAACGTAGACCAGTTGAGCTGGGTGCCTTTGAGGACACGCGTGACCAAGCCCTCGAGCAGCCCACGGCTCAACCCAAGCTCCCTGAGTTCCCGAAAGCTTTTGGGGACCCAGACGCCACGCCA
>NC_042493.1:36246257-36273903 GCF_005508785.2 Acyrthosiphon pisum | reverse complement strand
GACGCCTGCCAGACAAAGGACACTGCAGCTGTCTGGTGGTCTTTCGCAGGTTGCTCCCAACCCGAGGTATAGGCTCGCCGCTCGCGATTGCACGACTTGGCGCCACGTAACAGCTCACGCGACGCCTGGGGCCCGTCACAACTGGTTTAACGGACCCGATTTTGAAGGTCTCTTAGCGACCGACCCGAAGGACGGCCGGGCGGGATCACCACGACAAGGTGGACCTTCCTCGACCCCGAAAGTCAAAGATGTGCAATTTTGATGGACAATGTTCAATTACGTCATTTAAATAATGTTGATATAGTAAGTTTGAACAAAAAGTATCGGATGTTCAATACATTTGAAGGCAGGATGTTAAGTAATAAACAGAATAACCATCTTAAACCAGATGCATTACCAACATTATTTGAAGTTGTGGCAGAGGAACGAGCAGAGGAACATATTGATCAAAGTTATGTTTCTGATGACAATGACTATGAAAATGATTGCTCTCCGTCTTGTTTAACACCTGATATGCTTACATTTTCTGAAAAACCAATTAATGATTACAGTGTATAATTGTGTACTAACAATAACAAAGGTATTAAATATTATAATTACTAATGGACATCTAATTGTTATTTCAGATTCATCTTCTGTTCGTTCAATTCTATCAGATTCATCATCAATGGCAATAGACACGTGTTCATCCGAATATCAAACTCTATTATCATTAACTCATCGTACTCCATGGAAGAACGCTCTTAGGAAGAAACTAAATGAGGAAATAAAGAAGAGAAGAGAACTACAATCAGTGATTGATTCTCATCGGCAGATGGATAACACGTATTCAATTGAAACGGCCAATTGAAAGTATGTGAGAAACATTGCTCTCCTACAGTTTTCATGCTGGTGAAGTCTCAAATTGAAAACAAACAGCGGAAACAACTTGGACAAAGGTATTCTAATGACATAAAGCCGCTTGCTTTAAATATTTATTTTGCAAGTCCTAAGCTTTACAGAATGATGCAAAAATCTTTGTCCCTTCCGGTTAGTCGAACTTTGAGAAGAATCACCAGAAAATATGAAATCAATCCTGGGTTTAATGATTTTCTATTTAATTTCTTTTCGATTAAAATCAGTAATTTTAAATCTAATTGGCTTGATTGTGTTTTGTGTGCAGATGAAACTAATCTGTTTTACAGGGTTAATAAAGATAAAATAGTTGGTTTCTATAAATCTTCTAACAGTAGGAAATATGAACCTGCTAAGTATGCTCTGGTCCTTATGCTTAGAAGTCTAAATTATGATTGGAACAACCAATTGCTTATTTCTTTGTGTCTAGTAGCTGTACAGGAATTGATTTAAAGGACATAATTCTGTCAACAATTTGTCGCCTGCAAAACATTAATATGAATATTAAAGCATTTATTACAGACCAAGGCACACATTTTGTGCAGTTTTCAAAAAGCCTAGTTTTCCCTAGTAAGCCTTATTTTAATGTAGAAGGAAAATCAATTGTTTACATTTTTTACCCTTCTCATTTAATTAAGTCAACCTACCACAATGTTTTATGGTTAATTTGTGTAATATAAAAGTGATAAATATGTATTTAAACATACAAATACAAATATAAATAGTACATGTTATAAAAATCTAAATGGCAGCTGTTATATAAATTTATAAAATAAAAGAATTGTTGTATTTTATGTATTAATATATTCTTTTAGAAAATTATACATATTTTATTGAACGTAGTCAGTAAGTAATTATTACCCTATTAATTATAGTGCATCATAGGCGGAGATTTGATGTTTTTTTAGGGGGGGCTAAAATAATTCCACAAAAATTACCCGCAGGTGTGTTTAAACTGTTAATATGTTATGCCTATGTAATTCCTTCCTTATACATAAATGGGAAATAATTAAAATCAAATAATAACAATTTCTACAATTATAATATTAATATAATTATTTTATTTTATTTTAAAATAATGTGTCTATTTTTAAATGCAAATGCATCAATAACATTTTCAATATCGATTTTAACATCTTTTTCTATGTATAAAATTGACGAGTTGTTGAAGCGGTCCTGCAACATACAAGTGCGTAGCCATGTCTTTATCTTACGCATAGCTGAAAAACTTCTTTCACATGTAGCTGTTGCAATAGGTAAAGACATGGCTACTTGAAGAAGTTTGTATAAGCTAGGGAATACACTTTTAGTTAATACATTTTTTATGGTTTCATATTCATAGTTGATTTCATTATCCTTAGTTCCTAATTGTAATAAACTGTTCTTCGCCACTATCATTTCTGATGGAATATTTAGTTTTGATAAATTCAATAAACCCTAAAATCAGTTTTGTAATATAATAATATGTAATATCACTTAAACATAGGATGTCAAAAAAATATTAACTTACTTGATAATGATCAATGAAAAACAAACTTCCTTCATAATTCAATTTAAAAAAATTATCAACAGATTCACCCATGGCTAAACTCTCTGTTGAAAATCTTTCCTTCAGCCTTGTAACTATAGTATCTAACAGAACATAATAATATGCATTGTTTCTGTAAAATGACTCAGTTGACTGACTATCATCATTCAAAGGTGCAGTGTACTGTGCACTTGTGCTTGCAGTAACTATGAAATTATCAAGTCTTTTTGATTCTATCTTTCTTCTTTTTTCTCCTAAATTGTAAATATATTATATTAATAACTTAAATACTTTATAAATAATTTAGTAAACTAATTATTTACAAAATTATACCTTGAAATGGATTATCAATAACAATATTATTATCAGTAGAAAATGCATTTATTTCAAACCAAATTTGAGCAAAACTTTCAACTGTTCTAGAATCTTCAAAACTTTTGATTACAGCTTTAATAATTTTTACTGAGTTGCCAAGAGTCACAGATTTCTCTTGAAATTGATTTATTAAAATATTTAAGATTGTTAAACATTTGCGTAAAAGAAATAAATTAACAATGAAATTTCCTTTTTTTAAATTAGTTAGTATTCCTACAAAATTATAAGAATTATACATAAATAATTTACAAATTATAAGTGCAATTACAAAATGCATTTACCTAATGCTTCATTTGAGTCCTTATCTGATTCGTTTTCAATTTCATTGGTTAATATTTTTAATATACCTTTGTAATTAATAATCACAGCTTCACAATTCCTGTATCGGCAATTCCATCTTGTGTCACTTAATTTTGTTATTGATTTTTTCTTAATACCCAGCATATTTTGAATTTCAATTAACTTTTGGTTATTGGTTGGATTGGAAAAATGTATATAAAGTGCTTCCAATGTATTAAAAACACATCTAGTATCCTTAAAATTAATAGACTATATTTAACCTGCTTTAATAATACTAAGTTGTAAAATACTGAATAAAAATTAATTACCTTCACAATTTTGCACATATCTAATACCACGAGATTGATTCGATGTGCCATGCAGTGCGTGTATATTGCAAATGGGTATTTTGATTTAATTTTTGCCTGTACACCATTAAAACGCCCAGACATTACACTGGCCCCGTCATAGGACTGTGCTACAATTGCTACCTGGGGACTTAACTTGCATTGTTTAAGATATTCTAACATGAGTTGACTTAAACTTTCTGAGTCTTGTTTCATAGAACAATCAATAAAACCCAAAAATCTTTCTTTTATATCCAATCCCTTGCAATATCTTATACATAATGCCATCTGCTCTTCTTCAAAACACCTGCAAAGTTACAATTCAAATAATCAAATTGAATGTACACAATTTCTTAGCAATGAAATTAATGTATTGAATATATTACCTAGATTTAATCTGAATGCAATTAGTCAGTAAAATAGAAAATACCTTGATTAAGTGAATCGATGGATTCATCGTGACCTCTGAATGCCAAACCTTGCCGACACAAAAATAATGTTACTTCACTAAGGGTTCTTATGTACATACGATTGCTTTCGATTAACAGCTTATGTTGAGATGAAATTTGAGTCAATACAGTACCAGTTCTTTCAGTTTCTTTATGAGCCATCCACTTTTCCATACAAGTAATATGATGTATTGTTGCTTCATGTAATTCAAGCTTACTTTTACTGCCCTTATTGGCACCTCTTGAACCACTTAACTTTAATAAACAGTATTTTTTATTTATTATTATTAATATTTTATTATATTAATATTATTTTGATTATTATTTTGTGTTTATTAAACACACAGAACAAACATTTTTCCAATGTTTAAAACCAGTTTTTGTAAAAATATCTTCGTTATTTTTGTTACTAGATGTAGCGAAATTACGACAAGCAAAACAAAATAAAGCATCATTTGCAATACTGTATTCAAGCCATACAAAGCTGTTGTAATAAGCTGCATTAAAGCTACGGTTTTGATGTTTATATTTTGTCTTCGGATATGACTAAAATAAGCAAAATATAATATAATAATAACTAATAAGATAATAATATTGAAGTCACAGAACTAAGTAAGCAATAAATAAGCAAATAATACCTATAAAATATCAGATATAATACTTATAAATATCTACCTTTAAGACTGGACGTGATGGACCAGTTAATAAATCACCCAAATCCGCTCCATCGTTATTTAATTTAGCCACATTAACGTTTATATTTATGTCAATAGCCGGAGGTTGATAATCAGAATGTGAATTTTGCGTCGATGATGCCATTTGTTGATCATTTTCAACTATATTCTTAGATTTAGAATTTTCGTTTTTGTTTTTTTTATTAAAAATCCCAAAATATTTTAAATTATTATCAGACATTTCAAAAACACTTTTGAAAGAAGAATAAAACAAGACACAGAACACCGTTAAGTTATATTATTTGTATTGACAGTTGACACTAGTGCACTCTTAAAATAACATGTATTATACTATTATTTACGAAATAACGGTAGGTAAGCCTTGCACTAAGCATAAAACTGATAAAACGACAACGTAAAAACGTGATATTTATCATTACAATTTCCAGTGTTACCACAAATACAAATGTTACACATGTCTTTATAGACAAACCCATATCTAGTCAGTTAGTTCGTGATTTTCTTATCTTTTGTTACAACATTGTCTAATTAAAAAATAACTGTTGTAAAAAAATTCAAATTCAAAAATTTTATATTACCGGTTAATTTAAGGTTATACTACTATTATTTTATTAAAATACCTAGATATTTCGTAGGAAAGTATGGAATAATTTTTGGGGGGGCTGTGGATAAGCCCCCCTAGCCCCCCCCCCCAATCTCCGCCTATGTAGTGCATATTCATATTATATACCAATTACCAATAAATACAATATGACAATATGTATTTAAGCCTTAAGGTTAAAATAGTCTTGTTGAGTTTATGTAATTGTAATGTGAAATATAGAACAAAATAAAAAAATTTATAGGAGTGGGTTTGTGGGGGGCTAAGCCCCCAAAAGTCTGTTCAACTTAGTAACTTATTGCAACCCTAACAATTCAGCCCAATTTACGCCACTGCGTAATAAAATAATCTGCAAAACTGGGCAAAAACGAATAATAAAACAATTGTTAATAGTCACGTAGGTGATTATAATGTAAATGATCAAAAGGCCAAATGTCGAGGGTCGAACCCACAAAAACTTTAATTTTACTAGAGACGCTTTAGACAAGATATTTACAAACTTATCATTTTGTATCTATTTTTTTAATATTTTTTTATTATATGACATACTCATATGGATAATCAATAATCAAAATTGAAAGTTGGTAATAGTTGTTTGAAATTATGAAAATATTTAGATGGAGACGTAATTATTATTTACTAACAAGAATCTATAGAATATAATTTAAACAGTATTATTTTTTACACACAGTAGGTACCTAGTCAGCATATTATTTTTGTGTTTATTTGTTATCTTATCGCATTTCACATTTGTAGTAGTAATAGTAAGAGTAGGTATTAATAGTAATACTACATCGTGACGTCGTGTCTACGTAATAATAGTATTACGTAGACCATTTGTATGTCCCGCACTCTCGCTGAGCGATAGCAAAATAGTAAAATACCGATGAGCGCGAGTGTGGGAAAGGGGTTTTTATTTTTTTATAGTTGGTTTATATTTTGTTTGTTTATTTATTATTGTGTCTTAGATATTTATATATACATACATTATGCGATAGTAAAACTAAGACAACAAAATTAATGCGGGTAAAATGTTTTATTGAATAATAATAATTTAATTTCGGTACTTCCACGTACTTCTATGTACTTACGCAGACTTCCGTGTATTTTCATGTACTTCCAAAGTATTTCCTAATATTTGTACCTACACCTCTTTCCGCTTGTGACTTACCCCCCAAATTTTAATGAGCGTTTGAAGTTCATATTAAATCAACATTGGATCACTCGATTTCTCATTTAACGATTTTCTTATTTTGCTGTAATTCAAAAACATAATACTGTAAATACATGAAAATTTCACTATATGTTTATTTTATCAATTTCTATACTATAATATTTTGACTTGTTTAGAGCTATTTACGGACAATTGCAAATTTAAATTTTATAAATTTTATATCAATAAAATCCGTCAAAAACCACCAAAAAAATTTAATACAAATCCCCTGACATATTGCTTAAATATCAGTTGAAAAATATTAAAAATACATAGGCTCAGTTATTTTTTATTAGTATTTAAAATTCGATTTTCGTCAACATTTATCAATTTTAAAAATTAAAAATTGTAATTAAACATTTATGAAATGTAATTTTTATAGCTAAGGATTGAAAACATACAAGGTTCCGAGTAAGTAGGTTATTCTGTAACTAAATAATCTCAAAAATATAAAAACGCAGTTTTTTAATAGTTATTTTATGTTCAGGAGGAAATTACATATAATTTTAATATCCATTCATCAGAATTAACAGATTTTTACAATAACAGTGTCTTACAATATAAAAATAAAATAGAAACATTAATCAATTACATTATAAAATCAGGTTGTCCATAAAAATTAAATAATATTAAAAGTAAATTAGAAACACCCCCATATAGCCCTATAACCACCTACACAAAACCCAAAGAAATTATAGAGGACACACCAACACGTATGAAACTAAAAGCAACAACATTTTATAAAAGGTACTTACATAGTTCAGTTAATTTTAATCACCTATATGGCTATATGTTTGTAAAAGAGTAAAGGTGACCTAATTAGATTTTTTTTTTTCAGATTCATAAAAACAAAAGTATTATCAATATTAAATGAAATACAATAAATAATCTAACCTAGAACTATTTAACAATAAAAAAAAATCATCAAAAACACATAAGTAATCCCATAGCTCATATTAAATTAAAATCTTTTCCGAAAAAAGAACAAAGAACCATTTAATATCAACTTATCTGACGTCGGTACACACCTATCAACAACAAACATAGACCGTAGATAATATATATTGATAAGACAAAAGTAATTGATGTTATGGGGATGCTGGCTGATCTAAAATAATCTTTTTTTTTGTATCTAAAGAAAAACAAAATAAAAATAAATCATCAATACACAATTTCAAACATTTTTGCAATCGTTCCACACCGCCCTGGTATGGGGCCATTGCAAAGATTGCGTTTTTTTTGTAGTGGTGATCGCCTATAGCCCTAATCCAAAATAATATGTACAACATTTCACCATAGTAGTATGATTTAGGGGGTTCTAGTCCACACTAGCCCATGCGAGTCAATGCCGTGCGCTGCCATTCCCCTCCATGCCATGCCATACCGAGCCGTGTCGTGCTCCTCCCCTCCTCATACATACCACTACAATCTTATAACGTGAGTGAACATCCCCCCCCCACCCATTAATGTCTACCCCCCAAAAATGGTATATCACATAAATATATACGTTAAATAATTCAAATAATTTAATTTAATATTATACTAGTATTTAAAACAATATATTATTATTCTAACAACCTAGCTAGTTGTTTAATAATACATTAGATAAACACAGTTTGTGATAAGTTAGCGATTTATAATAATAATAAACATAAAATTGTTAATGATTTCCCAATATCATACATCTAAGTGAAAGTGTAAATGTATAGCATACATATCGCTACCAGATATAACATTCAAAACCCAGTTCACACATAGTTAACGAGTCGTTATTATATACATATGACATTCAAAACACAGTTCACACATAGTTAACGAGTCGTTATTATATACATATAACATTGTATACTTCACACTTATGGTGAAATATTTTTGTTTTCCTAAGACCATCAACTTAACGTTTAGAAAGTTAGTATGTATAAAATCTAATTGCTTAGCTATTATTTCAACAGTTTAAATGTATCCTTAACTAATTGAAAATATTATCTGGATTAATCTTTTAACATGGTAAATGAGTAGATAATATCTTACCAATCCATGGCTTAAAATGTTACCATTACCTAAATATATAAGAAATCGAAAGGTATATAGTCCTACAAATGTTAATAACCAGTCAGTACGTTCCCAGTCGTATACTTCAGTACACAAACATTTATCGCTCTGTAGCGTACGTTGATTGATGTTGGAAAAGTGTGGGTTGTGTGTTGAAAAAATCAGGACCATCGTTTACATCAAATGACTCTAGTAGTCTACCAATTGAATCATATGACTGAAAAAAGTATATATATTTATATAACAATTATATATTTATTATTATTTTATAAATTACCTCTGCTTTGAAAATATCCTCCTCCTCATTTTGTGTAACAGATGTATTGTCTGACTTGATGTTTGGTGGTGAGGTTGGTGAAATCATTGCTACATTTCCATCAAATAACTAAAATAATCGATACATTAATTATTTTTTCATAAGTGGTATAAATATATTTTCTAGCTTACCTCTGGTGACATATTTTCCTTATTCCATCGTTGTATTGAATGTTCTGCTAATTGTGTAAATGCTAGCATTTTGAGTTGACTGATGAAATTAATATCATGTTTGGGGCTGCTTGTAATAATATGATCATCACGTATATTTTTAATAAATATAATCATTTCTTCGCTCGTTCTTGGGGGTGATTTCACTTTGATAAGTTCTCTATCGAGATATTCGGTAAATATTTCAAATTGATTTACGATGATTGGTTGCATGATAGTAGTTTTTCGTATAATCGTTTCAAAAATACACCATTCCAGATACCTATTGAAGTCGTATGAGTTCTGTATTGTTTAAAAGAATTTGACATCCATCATGTATCTTAGACTCTATAACTAATGTGTTTTCACCACTATACATTATGTTAGATAATTTGAAATGCTCTGTCTCAAGAAATATAATTCTTTTATATTTTCCTGTTTGTTCTAACATAAATTATAGGATATTACCCATCAGTGAAAATATCTGCTTTAGAAACTCAGTTGAAATATTAATATAACGTGATGGTGCTATTATATGTACTACTACTCTGAACATCTCACTCGGGTCGATCCCAATATGTATAAACTTACGTTTCACGAAGTTGAGCGTATAGTTAGTAGAATCGATGAGCTCTGAAGGTGATGTTGATAGTATATATGTAAAGGTTTTCTTGTATATAGCTGCATTTTCCACGATTGAGCCAGCCATGTTTAGAAACACGTATAAATTTAATTTATTTGAATAGTGTAAAAAATCAATTTAAGTATGGAGAAAAACGACTTGATGGTTAAGTGTTTGTATCACTACTGACGATATTACAGACCACACTATGCTTTATTTATACTAAAAATATTATGATGAAATAAGTTTAATTACTTTGTTTACTATATTCAGATCATTAAAAAGTAATTAAAGTTGTGTACTTTCCCATTTCGTAATACGATTTTAGAAATTCCGAGTAATGGTTATATAATATAATTAAGTATAATATAATAAAGTGTATATGAATATGATATATATAGTAATCATATCCTAATATTTCAATTGTATGCTTTAAATAGTAGTATATTATTCAATTTACTTATTCAGATTTTCAACATGTATATTTTATATTTATATACCATATGTATATTTTTTTTTTTTTTTGAATTGGGGAGGGATGTTCACTCACGTTATAGGATTGTAGTGGTATGTATGGGAGGAGGAGGGGAGGAGCACGACACGGCTCGGCATGGCATGGCATGGAGGGGAATGGCAGCGCACGGCATTGAATCGCATGGGCTAGGGACTAGGGGCTAGTGTGGACTAGAACCCCCTAAATCATACTACTCACCATAATATAGTAAATTACAATACCAGCAAGAACATTTGAATACTTAATTTAAAAATCCTATTATGCTAGTATGAGTTTAGGTTAGGTTGGCCTCTTGGCTTATAATAAAAAAACCTCGGATATATATGGTAGTAACAAACGGAAGCAGAGTGGTACGGTAGTAGCTAAAGCTACAATTAATTATTAAACTACAAAATATTAAAAAAAAATACTCAATTTTATCTTTACTAAATAAACAGAAAACGGTGAATGTGATTAAAGTTGAGATAACACATGTTTGGCAGAATATCACATAAGTCCCAATGGAGCTGAAGACCCCGACAAAACTCAATGTCGCGATGCCGGTCACCTGTGTGAAACTGCAGGATACAATAATGACTGCAATAATGGACTGGATGGTAACCACGAACATGGTAAAACCTATAAGAGGCGATCATTTTGGACACGTACTAAGAAATTCTTCAAGCGATTATTGTGCTGCGCGTAGTTCCAAGCAATTGCTGTTTCGCCTTTGTAGATGCTCCTATATAGTTATAAGTTAATATACCTACCGTATAGTCCGGTATAGGTACAATGTACAACAATAATTGTTTTAATTATTTTGATGCTCTGTCGAAAATGTATGATAATTATAAAATGTATAAAATGTTTAAAATAATTGTACAAAATTTAGATTTAACAGAATTAAAAATACCAAAAGACAATAATGATTAAGCAAAAAAGAATCATAATAATAGGTTTTTTCAAAACTCTTCGTAATTACACTACAAAAAGTAGGAGAAAAACTAGCGGGTGGTCCCTGTCATCCCGGATCCCGCATAAGATGACCATGACGACAAACATACATCTTTCACCTTCGATTATGATGACGGACGAGTTTAGGTTGCCCCTGGTAGTCAGAGTCCGTAGATACCACATACTCACCGCAACCGGTGGTCGACCACCATGTCCGGGACCGTCTTACTCGTTTAACGTATTATAAGGAAGTTATCGTCGTGAAGTGCTCAACCAGTACTGCTCTAACTTCTTCCTCTCTAGCATAGATGTTTGACATCTGCAGTATCCTAAAGGTGTACTTGCGAAAGGCGATCGTGTTGGACACGTTGATGTGATAACCTTGATTTGACGCAGCCCCCATGTTCTACCCACTCCACCACTCACAAAAATGTTCTCCCACCACATGTTTTACTCACAACTATGCAAAATAGTTTTAGTCCGATGACTGAATGCAGTGGCAAAAACGAACCTAAAATAACCCACAATCAACCTAAAATTGTGTCTCAGTGGTGTACATGAACGTTTTGACCGTCGATGATATCTGTCCGTCTGTAGTTCAGTTACCCAACTCGGACTGTGGGATTGGTCAAAAGCCAGACATCCATCACCAACCGCAGTGTTACCCGGCGGACTCAACCACTGGAAAAATGTATCCAGTTCAACTGGCTGTGCGACGACACGTGAATGATCGCTGCTAGATCGGCCGAAGAAACGCTTTTGCTATGCTCCACAGGCGCGCATGGTTGTTTGCATGATCATGAACTATCATGGTGTCCACCAAGCGTCCTTCGACATGGTCAGGTAATCCCACGAGCAACACTCGGTCCAGTTTCCTGGTGTTCTTGGTTTTGAGGACATACAGCCCTGCGTTCGTGTGCGCATGTCTAATCTTAAATTTCCTCCCACATCATTCACATAACTTGACAAATACGTTTAGACTTAAACACACATAATATAATATATTACTAGGACTGCAATGCGGTTCGCTGATTGCAAGAAATTGAGCTGAGCGAGTTAAACACACCGAAGCTTATTGAACTTGTTTTTTGAATGACATGGATTTGATAGATTCTGATAACTAAAAAGGCATGTTTCAAGTATATTTGTTGTGAAATTATTGATTTATGGCGGATCTATGTTTCTACGGAAACAAAATTAAGGTATAAAAATTTAGTTTTTCGGTGCTTATTCATCGATGGTAGGTCAAAACATCGATCAAAACCACTTGTTGGCACTCAGCGATATCCACCCTATCACCGTGCCAAGTTTGGTCGAGATCGGTTAATCCGTTGCAAAGAAGTATGCCGTTTAGTAAACGGCTATCCCGCGTAATAAAGTAGATTAATTGGTAGTTTTGTTAGAATGTGTATACGTCTTGGTTTGTTTCAGAATTTTGTGTTCTCAATAATGCTATTCATAAAACAATTACTTACGACATGATTTATATCACAATATATAGGTAAATGTACATATTTTTATAGGCAAACGCTAAATCTGTGTATCGTACACAATTTCCTTAGTTTTAAAACATAATTTTATCGTGTAGATTAGGCTTGTGTGGTGTACAGTTGTAGATGGGGCATAAATATTTTACCCAATCATCATTACTATATAATCATAAAATAATGTTTTTTTGTGTAGTATTACGGATGATAACGACGATGATAAGATGCAGATAAAAGAACTCTGACACATTCGTTTGTGCCCTGCATCACCGTGCACGGAATTATTGTAAACAATATGAACCTAGTTGATCAGCAAAATTGTGTCTGGCGTGCACAATCCAATTTACGAGTTATCCATAGGCGTAAATAGCCCAAATTTCTTTAAGCTCCTAACTTTACATTTCATTCCGACGGGTTGATTAATAGTTTCATTCAAACCAGTATGTACTTCCAGTTCGGAGTGACGAAGATGATACGCTATAGTTCTTGCGTAGTTCAGATTTGAATTATGTGCATTTTTTTAAGCAACTTTGACCTTTAAAGTTTTGCTCTATCTTCAAAATTGACTGATTGAGAATGAGTCGATTTATAACATTTGTATTTATCGTATTTTTCAATAGTTTACTTAGAGTTTTAAAATTTATAAGTGATTTCGTATAAATTTTTCTTAAAAATTCAGTGTACTGTCATAAGTACATGTAATTTACATTACTTCTATAGAAATTTTAACTCAAATTTCTTGTAAATGGTATAATTTTGGTTAATTAATTAAACAAACTAACATATATCCTATTATTTTAATTCAGTTTTAAGACAAATCATCGCCTTATCGCTATTGCGTTTTTGCTATCACTCACCCGAACAAGCATAGTATTAATAACAAATAATATTGGTTTCATATTTCTACAAAATAAATCTTTTCTCGTTCTATCTTTTATCGACTTTTATTACATGCCTTAGATTATTTTATCTTAATGTCGTAGGTAATTCAACAAACGATAATTTTGGTTAGGTACTATTTCTAAATTTGCTCACATTTATGATACAAATGTGGTTTGTCATTCGTTTGGGTCACATTAATTTTTCGTTTAATATGGTGAGCTTCAGTGAGAAAACAGATATGAAAAAACTGGTAATTATTTTTTAATTGACTTGCTAACTTTTTATATTCATTTACCTATGTAATGTATTTATTCAGGTCTGCCAAAACTGAAATTTTACCTAGCTACTAGCAGAAAGTGGTATCCGTTCATTTCTTCAGAATTCGAAAAATTATAATGAATCTTCTATAGAACATGTAATTTCTTTAACCACTGATCTACCTAAAAATCCAACTCTAGAATTTTCTATTGCTAATGATTCTTTCATTAAAGGTGACTTATATTATTCTTATAGATTACTTAATTTAATATGTATCACATATGTAATCAGATATTCAACTCAAAGAAAAATTCAATCAGTCATCTTTATTAGATTTTTATAAACGCAGTGGCTATTTTCACGTCTGACGTGAAACCACGTATTTTCACGTCCTGTCCCCTGATTGGACGTAATATTAATGCTGATAGTACAACTGATATCAACTACCATAATTGATAAGCGCCACAATTATTTATTTCACATATTTCTTGAATAAATCACGTTGTAAAAAATAAAAATAAATAAAAATTATTTGGCTGCTGATTTACAAATATTACAGAACCAAAGTTTTGATTTTACATTTTCATTGACTCTTGCACATGTAAAATGTGACCATTCCAAACACCGATTACAGCAGATGGATTTTGAAGAAGAATCTTCTGAACACACAGGACATAACCAAGATGGATGTTGCTTTTTAAAGTTGATGATTTGTTGGACAGCAGTCCATCCATCTGCTGTAAAAAATCGTTTAATTTCTCCTAAAGCTATAGTGTCATCAATGATAAAATTCGACACTCTTTCAGGTATACGTTCTACGTCATTTTTGCCGATCATTTTTTTATTATCCATTGCAAGCATTGTCAATTCTTCGTCTACCACCCATTTCAACATTTGACATTGTTTCAGTTTCAATGGTAGTTTGTGAAATGAAACCAACCCAACAGAAACAATCTTTCTTTTTTTTGGAATACCAATTGCTGTTTTATCGTTACCTAGGTAAATAAAAGTAATAATAAATATAAGTGTAACTATATCATTAAACATTTAGAATTACCTTTGGGACGGCCCCTTTTGGGAATTCTAGGTGGTAGTATTGGTAAATCATTGAATAGCTGTAGTTCTTCAGGCTCATTTATTATCAAATCTTCAGGCTCATTTATTATCAAATCTTCAGTCTCGTTTAGTGATTCTTGAGATGCCAAACCATCAAGGTTAACTTCTTGATTTGTCTCCCAAGCATTGGCAATCAAGTTTAACAACTTTAAGCGTTTTTGAAACTCTGTACCAGAAGCTTCAGAAGCCAAAGAAGCCAATCTTTTCGCTTGTGTATATGCGTATTGAAATTTTTCATGCTGATTATAAATACGTTTTTTTTTGGTGCTTACAGTAACGACATTAACACAGTTTTGCTCCGTGATGTTGGGTACAGTCATGTTGGGTACAGTCATTGAAGGAATTACCCTACAGACATTCTGATAATACTTTCTAGTCCACCTATCTGCGCATAACTCTGGACAGTATAATGATAGGTCATAAATCTTCCTCAATTTGAATATGTGGTGGCAAGGAAGACACATACTAGTTACAAACGAGCACTCACATGTTGTTGTAGTTACGTTTAAAGTACCTTCTCTAGAATTAATAACGCCTGTTAAACTAATGTGTGATATGACTTTAACTTGATCTATGCTGTTTAATTTTGTTTGTACTAATCCAAATAAACCAAGATGTTTCAAACATTTAGTTACAATAATTCCTATAATTATACCTTTGTTGTGGCCGAAGACCTGTTGACTGCGTTTTGTACTCCCCACTTCTAACACACCTATAATCGATAGCAGCATATTCCAAAATCGGATTTATGGGCCTTTTCAAACCTTTTTTCCTAGCACCCTCAATGGTCCTAGAACTAGACTTTGTGAAATTGGACATAGTTTCACTTTCGTACTTTGAAATTGCATTTTCTAACTCAACAAGAGATGAAAATTCCTTGCCAATTTCAAGGTCCAAAGACTGGGATAATAATTAAGTATTAATATAGATAATTAATTCACAAATTCATAAACAGTCTTACTTGATTCTCAGCATTCACATAGTTGTCCATTAAAAAAATGTGTATAAATATAATAATACAAATATAATAATAAAAATTACGACTAAGTCAGTTGTCAGTTGTGTAGTAAAGTCTATACTAAAGTCTAAAAGTCATATAACTATAATCATCAAAAATATATAATAATATATATAAAATATCAGTGGTAATTCCATTCATAATTGCTATATATAATACAATTTCAAATAATTTTATATTGATTTGTTGTAGTACAAAAAATAAAGATTTTCGTACTATACAAATCTATAGTACACTGCTCTTATATAAATAACTAATACGTATATCATAATTATATTATATTATAATTATATGATTTAAATATTTAAATTTATGCGGGAAATGTTGTTATATTATCATAATTATATGATAATAGGATATAATATTATTATAAGTGGAGTTATCAATTATGGTAGTTGATATCAGTTGTACTATCAGCATTAATATTACGTCCAATCAGGGGACAGGACGTGAAAATACATGGTTTCACGTCGGACGTGAAAATAGCCACTGCGTTTTATAAATTATATCTACCCAAAGAAACATATCCAGTCCTTCATGACCATGCCTTAGCCTTATTCATGTTCTCGCATTTTCGAACAATTGTTTTCAAGAATGAAAAACACAAAGAGTAAGAATCGGTCCACTATATCAGACAAGCATCTTGAAAGTTGTTTAAATTGCCACAACTTCGATCGATCCAGATATTGATTCATTACTTTCACAAAAAAAGCAATTTCAAATTTCACATTAAATAACTTTTTTAAACAATTTAACACCATAATATTCCGATCCGATCACAGCTGAAGTTCAAAAGACGTTCACGAGCTATATTATTTAAAAAATGTTACCATTTTTTTTTTATTGTACTAAGAACTGTTAAGTTACAGGTACTTACTGAAACAACTCAGAATAGTTCATTAAAGTGAATAGTTCAAATGAACTATTCGTTCACGAACTTAACATCTCCAGTGTGTTCATATAAATCGTACTCGTCAAAAAATGTGCGCACTTTCCTTGTTAATTTTTCTTCACGGGAAATATTAAGCGTGCGTCTAACTTCGAGTGCACGTATTACTCGCCGTCGTTGTGCTGTTACGTCCGAGTGTTATTCTCCGTTGTGCAATACCTACATTGTTTGTCGAGGGTCGCGTCGACTTATTTTGATGACGCGCGTTCGCCTACATTATTAAACGCCACGTGCGCGCTTTCCGCTCCGTCCTCCGCCGTCGTGCTAATAAATTACCTGCCGACCATCGCGACATTTTTCGCCGTCGTCAAATATATCAATTTGGGTATTACGAGTGCGTGTTATTATTCACCGTCGTGTTTACCTACGTTATTATACGCCGCGTACGCGGTTTTCCGTTTTCCGCCGTCGTGCAGATACATTGCCTGCCGACGGTCGCGCCAACATATTATTACAACGTGAAATTGCAGCCTCGCAGATGTTAAGAAAAAATTAGAAGAGTACGAGATTTTGTGAAAGTCATGACCTTACGTTTAGATATATTTAGAGATAAACCTATTTTATCAAATAGTTCCACTAATCGATTAATTTCACTCTGGAGTTAAATACGTTCATCATTAAAATCAATTTGCATAAAGAGTTTGACGTCATCAGCAAAACAAAAAAACGACAGTAAAGAGCTCGACCCATTTGGGGAAGCAGATTAACAAAGCGCGCTCTGGTGGAAACAATTTGTACCTTCTGATTCGGGATGTATAGATATAGTTTTATGTTGGTTATTTTACTTTTTATAATAAATTAATTTTGTTATCGAAACTTTATACGCTTTTATAGCTAACTGTATACGTTGGTAAGTACAATTTCTACTAATATTATCAAATACATTCAAATACACTTCACTTAAAGAAGAATGCATGCGAAATGTCGGGAAAATACATACAATCTCCCGACTCTACGTAGGGGGGAACCCGCCTAACCAACAGTACGATAGGCGTCGACAGCGCTCCGAGTGTTAATCTGTCTTCCCAATACAATCTCGTGTAGAACACAAATGTCTACAGGTACATAAATATTTAGTAATAGGCACTTACTTTTATATTGCGCGACAAAATCGTAAGGGATGATTGTTTTATTTTTTCAAATTTAATATTTTTTAAATCAATTAATAAATATCCACATATACAAATGTTAGATTCTGAATTTCTGAATTGAGCATTGATTTAACTTTTTTGTTGTTGTGTGTCTGAACTCTGAAGACATTTTTTCTAGTAGAAATAATGCTCCAATATTCAAAATTGAAAAAGATTCCTGGTAGTAAATTATATCTAGTTTGTGCTTTGAAAAGTTCAAAAGTACAAAATTCTAATTCTACTTAATAGATCCCAAAGAAAAAAAAAATCACATCTCTACATTTTAATAATATCATAATAATAATTAATTGGTCAGCATGGTCCATGATAACCATTTTTTTTAAAAAATAATTTCAATATTATTGAAATAATTTTTTTATGTTTGGTTTTCGTGCTTAATCTTAAGTAAACCTGTTTAATTGAATACAAAGATTCGTCATTGAATTCAAATTTAATATTACATCCATTACAGTGACATAGGTTCTCAATAAAAATGTAAAATAGACACATACTGTACATTGTACAGCAGAGCAGATAATTACTCATATAATCGTCATATAATTTTTTTTTAGATAAATATCACCTATATTTATTTATACTCATTTTATAGGTAATGAATAGTGACTTGTTTAATAATTGTACTTAATATGCACTTAATAGTTTCAAATGAGGGAATATTATTACCTATTTTAAATAGGTACCTACTAACTATAGTATATGATTAGGAGGGCAGTGTACTACTATAGGTAGTATGTATGTACATTGTACTTGTACAATAATATATAATGAAGACTTACAATTTAACTATTAAAATGTATTTAATTATATTATATAGGTTTCTTTATATGGTATTACATTTATCATTTATATTTTATGCATAAATTATTAAAAACTAATAACAGTGTTATATTTTATAATTTTTTCAGTATCTGTTAACCTGATAAACACTAAATATTAAAATAATATATAGTATATACCGAAATATAACACTATAAAAGTATAGCACTATAAATAACACTATATTATAGTAACAGTAACAGCATTTTTCTAATAACAGTATTATACAGTAACAGTATTAATCATGATCAATATTCAATAACAGTAAGTCAGTAACTGTTATTTTTTGAGTAACAATAACAGTTACAAAAATTGATAACAAATTGCCATCACTATTGCCGACTATTGACGGTCGTGATTGTGCAACGTCGACATAACTAATAGGTGGGGGATGCGTGGATTCGACCGCGATTTGATCGGTACACGGGTTACTTCTTTCGTGGTACGGAGTATAATGGTCTTGGTCGCCGGGCTTAAAAACAATAATAATAATACTAATAATAAATGAAAAATAATTAATTGGAATAGGTTGGAATTATGATAGTTGAAGGATAAATAATAATTGCTGAAAGTAAAAAAGATATAAAGGACTAAATCAATAAAAATTGCGAGAGTAATTTGGGAAGTATTAATATTAGAATAAATCTTGTAAAAGGTCTCAAAAGAATAATATAATATATTATAAGAATTAAAATATAAGTTATAAAAATAGTATAGTAAGACAAAACATTAAAATAAGTAAAATAATTTATGATGATTGTAACAGGTTTAACAGTTTTAATAGTAAAACACACGTTTTTTGATATGGTTAAAATTACTCTCTATTCTACTTGAAGAGGCTGTTTCTGTTCCGTACTCAAATATGTTTATTGTAATTCCAGACCAGATAGGAAAAAGTTTCATTGTTTTTACTAAAACTAGTCCAAGTTCCAGCAAAAATTGAGCGTTGTCTTTCAACCCTTCGATTCTCATAATTTTAATTTTGACTTTATTAGCAATAACTTGAGCCCAATCTTTGAAAAGATTATTATGACCCTCACTACAAATATTTCTATCCTCATAAAAATAGACTTCTTGTAACTGCATTAGGATTATTTAAAACATCCTTTTCATATTCTAAATTCTCTAATTGATCTGAACATTTCATTAAATACTTTAAATATTTCTTGCTTTTAGCACAAGGAGTCAACTGTCGTTTATTGTAATTTTGATTTGAGTGCAATATATCCCCATCATCCAATTGACACTCCATTGAGATACAAGATGAATGAAATGATTCAAATCGTTTCTTAAAAAAAATGTCGTGACTTGGACATTTTTGTTTAATATTACAAGAGAAAAGCAAACATTGAGATATTGCTCAAGAGATGGATATTTGGTAAATGCTTGCACTATCGCTGACTTTAAAGCTAATGATTGATCACAAATGATATTTTTGAAGATTCTATACCGCAGCGTAACCATCTTCTTAACCAAGAAGAAATTGAAATGTTATCGTACTGCTCTGTATTGTAAAACATTGATTATTTATACACATGACACCTTCATAAAAAACAGATGGATCCACTTAATTTAAATGCATTTTTTTTTTCAATTTTTTGGAACAACGACCGGCTGCATCAAACGATATAGTAGGAACTTGTTTTTTTATAGTTATTTGATATTTCTATGTATTTTGTAATTGCAAGTAACTCTAAAAGTGTACAAAGAATTTGTCAAAACCAATATCATGAACGGAGTTATCAAATTTCCAACTCTACTTCATTAAACTTACTGTAATATAGGATTAGAATCCTAACGTGTATACTCTGTTTCAAAGAGAACACACCTGTCGGTGACCAATTTATGTCCAACGGCGCGCACCCCTCAGCAATTTCCCATTGTTAGCATGATCACGTGGTTCTTGACGCACCAATCGAATCATTCGACAAGATTTTGAAAAGGAGTATAGCTGCAATTGATCTATGCTTAGCAACTCTTGAGGTTGCCACACACTGGATCGGAATGGAACGGAACCGTCCAATCGGATAGGAATATAAAAAATTAATAAAAATATATTTGAAGGTGGTATATCCAATTTGTCATCATATAAACTTTTACCTAATTGAGGGTCTCTGGATATGGCAACATCGCTGTTCTTACCATATTATTTAGGCTTCTCTGTCACAACGTGTTTGCCATATACAGCTCATATAATTTATATAAATGTACCTATATAATAATATATTAAATGTTAATATTTAATATTAATCATTAGGGGTGGAAGTTGATGCATTTTGCATTTTTTGATTTTCTCCTATCCACAAATACTTTCGTTAGTATGTGAATCCTAGATTTAAAGATAACCTAGATTTATAAATTTAAAAAAAAAATTGTATTTCTACTAATTTGAAACAAATATTTGTAATTTTTTAAAGACATTTTTTGTCATAATTACATTTTTTTTTTTAGGATATTTTTTAATGTTTTTAAGGTCATCACTTCCGATTTCTATTAATTATGTTAGTAATATATTGAATATTATAAATACCTATGCAATTGAGGTATTGCCATATGTTTGAAAGCCCCTGTTCTATATTTTCCCACATATGGTGGTTAGGTGGTGGCATGTATAGTGGAGATAATCCATCTCAAATTGCTTTATACGTAGTTTGAACAATTTTTCAAATAGTATTTTCACCTAATCTATAACTAAATTATGGTGATCTAAATAAACCGCCATGTCCAAGAAATCTAAATGAAATAAAATAAAAAGATGTATTGTTTTAAAATTTTCTTAAAAAATATTTTTGAATATTATATTTTTATATAATTTATTATTCATACATACATAATATATATATATATATTATATATTATTATACATATTTTATTTAATTTTTTTTTTAATGTAATTCTATTTTTCTATATAACGTATTTAAAAATGTATATTTGCACGATTAATACTTATCACATTAGTATTAAACCATATCGCCAATGCACAAGAATAGTGACACAACTCAAAAAACATGAATTTTTAGTTAGCATCAAAAATCAATTATTTGTAATGTATACTTTCATATAGAATAATGATTTAAGTCAAAATAATATAAATGTCCGCTAGATCACAGTAGTGTCACTTTTCCACTGTTACAAATTTGGTATACCGTTTTGTTCAAATGTGACATCTTATCAGTTATGATCCGGTTCTCATTGATAACACAAACCGTTTATGAACGAAAAGCGGCGTTTTTTTAGTTAATACAAAATTATAAATATTTATTTTAAATAATAGTGCCAATAGTGACATATTTTGTGTTGTGACGTTTTTCATTATAAAAGTAAGTTTATTTTTATACTATTTATGAATTTTTTTTGTAGTTGTAACGATTTTTTTCATATTTTTTTATAAATTTCTAAGCTAAGTATAAGACAATTCATAATGTGGGACTGTAGTTCTATAGACCGAGACTTGCAGTCCCATGGTACGGGACTCCTCCAATCTTTTTTCTTTATAAATAATTATTTTTCAAGAGAATTCTCTGGATGCCCGTGAGAAGAGAATATAAGGCCAAGCCCATTAAGAAAATTTAATTCGGTGATTGAATTTCCATGTAAGCCTATACTCGGGTCCAAATAAGAACGCACCGCCTTGGCGCATCCAAATGAATCGCGGACCGACGTCCGGACCCCCTGGCTGACTCTATTCACGGATATAGATACTATGGTTGCACAACGAACAATAATATGACGGCGCCAAATGAAGAAGCGGCCGAATCGTCTGCATCCATACAACCGTGAGTGTTACTTTGATTGATTACGATTTGCCGCGTTTGATGTCGTTAGTGAAAACTTTTATTCGTTTACATTCCAGCACCTACCGAAGATTCCAAACACTCCAGTTTTGCGGAGTTTCGCTCGGGATGAGGAATCTATGCACTTTGAGCCGTTAATGGTGGGCGGCATTGAAGCCCTTCGGGTCGACATACTTGCCGACGCTCAACGCGTCCAATCACTACCTCTATCCGTCGACCGGGTATTTACACCATAATCGCCTCCACCAAACGAGAAGAACCCCTTCGAGTTTGTTGATGATGTGGAAACCGGTACGTTCTGTAATTAACACTCGTGTTCGGAGACCGTTTTTTTCACAAGACTTTTTTCTCTTTCAGATCTTTCCCTGAGGCCCTCTGTTTCCAACACTCACGCCACACCGGATTCGCCCGTGTGAGGCATCGCCTTCGTCGTCAGTACAACTCGGTGAGGCATCGCCTCTGCGCCTTGAAGAGATGTGGAGAGACGTCAGCGACGGCGATACTGACGACGACGACGACGAGTTAGCCAGGAGGCCAAAACGTGGGCCCCAACGTGGCCAGGGGGTCTATTTTGTACGCCATACGAATGTAGTTCGTATACGAAAATTGCACATTTTTCGTATGAAATTCCAATTCGGTATTTTGTAACTACTTTCGTATTCGAAAACTTATCGTACGTACGACTGACTTCAGTTCATACGTAAATTTTACGTATGGTTCACAAAAATGGTATTTTGTACATTGTCCGTACGATATTAACGTTCGTTTAGCAGTATTTTGTAACTATATTCGTACGACAAAATCGCTCGTATGTACGACTGGTTTTAGTATGATTACAAAGTATAGTAGTAGGGTATGTGAAAGCCGGTTTTCGTATTCTACAACAAAATAAAAATTATCTCAATTTAATATTTAATATCATAGCTGCGTAATCATTTGCATCGCTGACCGCTGTTATTTTTAAAAACGGTGTTATTTTCAATTTAAAATTATTTCGACATAATATTATACAATAATTATTACATTCTCGTTTAATTCACGAAATGGATGACTTCGACTTGCTTGAAAATCTAGCCGCCATAGAAGCATTAGAAATTGTCGAAGAAGATGCTGCCGAATACCATAGACAAGTGTATACTAATAAAAACCCTTTTGAAGGTAAGTTTTTACAATGCAAATTTTATTTTTCAGTATCATGATACAATGTTTGAAAATATTGACATGGGTATTGAAAATATAAATAAATTTAATGTTTTAAAATTATATAGAATTTTCCGAAAGGAAATTTATTATGACATATCGATTATCAAAAAATTTAATGAAACGGGTCATTAATATGGTATCTCCTTACATGGAACCTCCAGCCACATCAAGAGGCCTAACAATCGAACGAAAAGTTAGTTAATTCTTATTTTTATAGCATATAGGTACATAAACTGAATTTATCACAATAACTCATATTATTATGTAGGTATTGACTGCTATTCGATTTTTTGCGTCAGGAAGCTATCAAAACGATATAGGTGTAAGTATGTACTCAGCATTATGTCAGGCTTCAGTCAGCAATTGCATTACAGAAGTTACATCAGCGCTGAATAATCGCCAACTTTTTGATCAGTTTGTCTACTTTCCAAGAAATTTGGATGAATTGAATGCAGTGCGAAAAGGGTAGGTATGCTCTATAACTATGTATATATTATGTTGATATTATAATAATATATAATTAACTAAAAGTCTATCCCGGACATTTTTGTATTCGCGTTATTAGATAAATACCCATAATATGTATTAACAATAAACATAACAATTGTTTTTATATAGTATAAATATTATTTTAGATTCAATGAAAAATTTGGTATTCAAGGCGTAGTTGGAGTGGTTGATTGCACTCACATTGCGATTTTCCCTCCACCGATAAATGACGAGTTATATCCCGAACATATTTATGTTAATAGGAAAGGTTACCATTCAATCAACACTCAACTCGTAAGTTTTAATTTTCTAATTATTATAATCAAACAATTTAGGTATTATGTAAATTAAATTAATAATAATATTTTGAATACTAAAATATTTTAGATATGTTTGCCAACTCCAGTAATATCCAGTTCTTTAGCATTTTACAAGCGTCAACTCTGGACGTACAACTTGACAATTCACGATTGTGACAATGGCCAAGGACATTGTTTTTTGTGGAATGAAACAGTAGGAAATAGAGGTGCAAATGATGTAGGGTCGTGTGTTTATAAGTATTTATTAAATTTACCTTCAAATATTCAGCAAGTTACCATGTACAGTGATACATGCGGTGGTCAAAATAAGAATAGTTACGTGGCTGTTATGTGTTTGGTTGCTCTTCAAAATAATAAAAACCTTCAAACTATAGACCACAAGTTTCTCATTCCCGGCCACACACATATGGAGTGCGATACAGATCATTCTGTGATAGAACAGAAAAAAAAAAGTACAATGGTTCGATAGAACATCCTCATGACTGGGCCACGTTAATTCGTCAATGTGGAAAAAAAAAACCTATGATCGTAACAGAGATGGAGATGGATGATTTTTTCGATTTTGCTGCATTATTGAAAGACCAGCTACAGAATATAAAACAGAATACTGAAGGTGGAGTGTTAAATTGGCGCAATGTTAAGTGGTTACATTATGAAAAATCTTCTCCAAATACTTTGTATTATAAGAATGAGTTAAATAGTGAAACGTTTTTAGAAGTAAAACTTAGTAGGAAGGGAAAAAAAACTGCTTTAGGTTTAAATCTCAGAAATGCTTACAACGAATCTCTTCCGATTTCGGATGAGAAAAAAAAAGATTTGATCGATATGCTACCTTATATATCTTCTGTCTACCAAGAATTTTATAAGAATATCAAATCAAGAAGTGATATTAAAAATATACATCCTGATACAATTAATGAAGAATAATTCGAAACTGATTTAGGAGATACGACTCAAGACAAAAGCTGTTTACAAAATCTAAAAAATATAAGTAAAACTACAAAAATAAATAAAAACATGTCAAAGAAGAAAACAACTAAAAAAAATTCAAATTAATAAAAAACGTTTACGATTATTATGATTTATTTATTTATTTTGTAAAACAAATACCAAGTCGGTTACTTAGTTTTTATTTTTTTTTTATTGTATTACTCAATATACTCATATGGTTAATTTATTATTTTGTATTTGCATATTGTTAAAAGTTAATATATTGTTATTTTATACTTCAACATTCTGTTCTTGGTGACATAACCCTTTCATCACGTTTAATCACATCGCGAAATCAGTGCAAAAAGAGTTAAGTCAGTTTTTTTTTAAGTTTGTACAATATTAGGACTTAAAACAAATTTTAAGCAATACAAAAGCTCATTCATTTTGTAGTACAGAACTTATAGATTTTAATGGTGTCATGAACTACGTTAACTGTTGAATACCTGATCTTGCATATTTAATTTAACTTTGTTTTTGCTCTCCTGAAAAATTTGATTTTAACGACTTAACCCCTTTTTCACGCGCAACCGCGAACTACTACTATAAGTATTTAAATATTCATAAGGTATAAATAATTAAATAATTTTTAAAATGTTTTTATCCAAGCAATGGTATAAAATTAAAGTATGTTGCTATACTCTGATCAGCGAGAGACCGCGCCGTGCACCCATTGTTGCCAGGTCTCCGGGAAATTCTGTGGGGAAATCATAAAAAGGGAATGCGGGGAATCTAGAGTATACATACATAAAATAAAGGGAAATATACACTTATTATAAATTACATTTCAAAATACAATTATTGAATTTTCTTACTGTTACTCAATTAAACAATTAAATAATCAGTTGATAATTATTGATAATATACTGAAAAGGGATGATTTCTTTGATTATTTTGAATCTCGATACACATAAACCTACGGTATAAGCACCGTATATTTTAGAACCGTGGTATAAGATGAGTACTCACCAATACACTATTAATAGTCTTATCTTTAATAAATATTATTACATGCTAGTAGCCTACAACTGTTTAACGCTGGTGTTTAGTTTTAGTACACTACTCAACGTCCAACGGTTTGATAAACGATTACAGCCATACGATTACGGTAATTATTAGTTATTTCCTATTAATCAATTAAATTTAATATTAAATGAACGGCAAATATTTTTTGTAGCAAAAATGAGTGATTCAGATGGAGGGCCATCGACGCAGAAAAAAATTCGTTCCATTAGAAATGAGTTGTCGAAAATCGAAAAACAAAGGACAAACAGAAAACTATTTTGCCAGGAATGGTTGACAAAGGATGAATTTAAGGATTGGTTGGAAGAAGTTCCAAAAGACCCTTTAAAGGCGAAGTGTGTTGTATGCAATGTTATTTTGGCAAGTGGCAAAGAGAAATTTTTCGACTTTGGGTGGGAAAATAGATTTGTATGTACTGGCAACACTACGTGCACCGACGAAAACTGGGCACAAAACACCTGCCATTCAATAGTTTGGTGACGCGGAGGGATGCGCAGAATCGGCGTGTTCTCTTGCTGAAAAGAGTATATACATACGTAGTTTATCATCCTTAGAAGTAATTACTTCGTCTTCAAACAAAATAATCGAATCACTGCAGTCGCCGATGGAATTCCACATTTCCTTCCATCAATTTTAAGTAAAACACGTGAAAAGCAACAAGCAATTTACAAAATGATAAAATAAATATAATTCACCAACGACTGTGCCATAAATAAACACTAACTAATGTTTAACAAGTTTATTATATTTAACAACATAATTAAGTAATATAATAATTATATAATTAATAAAACACGATGCGAAAAGATAAAAATGTGAATACCATGTTCATCGACTGTGTTAATGTGATGGTCAGTGTGTTATCACCTCATCCCATTTCATTATATTAAATATCTACCTATATTATATTTTCTGGGATCTGTATTAATTTAGAAATTGAGTACTCTGTATTATGTTTGCTCAATTGATTGTATTATTATAGTATTAAAATAAATTTAGTGTTAAATAAAAGTTTAATCAATCATCTAATATTAGCATTATGAACTTAAAGGAGCACACAACACAAAAAATAAGTTTTTTTATTTGAAAGAATGTTCAATTCTAAGGATAATGGTATAGGTTTTACGTTTCTACTCACATTATTCAATAAGTTATGAGCAATTGAAAAAATACGTGTGACGTC
>NC_042493.1:36232843-36246134 GCF_005508785.2 Acyrthosiphon pisum | reverse complement strand
CCCAATGACGTCACGCGGCTAATTTACATTTCTTAATATCTCTTTAAGTAATAATTTTTTTTACATCGGATTTTCACCAAATCATTTCATATAGCCACAGTTACAATAATTTAACATTTAAAAATAATTTAAATAATTTTTTTTTTTTGTGTTGTGTGCTCCTTTAAGAATAGTTCATATTTCAACTATTCTTTAAATGAACTAAACTTTCTATCACCTCAGTCTAAGTGTACAACTATACAGGTTAGGCATATGAATAAGTTAGTTTTCCGAACGCTTCAATGCGACATCTATAAACTAAAATTTATATTTTGATTTTCTATATATTTATTCATCCTTACATAGATTACTAAGGGCCAGCTATACCAGTCTAGTTTAAACTAGAGACTAACGGAGTTTAAAATTTGGATTGTTATTCAATGGTAGTTTACTAGTAACTAAACCTAGTTACTATCAGGTTTATCAGAGCAGTTAGTGAATTCTATGAATATTATGAAAACTACACCATATCAATATTATTACTATCAGTGTATCAGTTTAAAAACAATACCATAATAACATTAATTCAGAATAATATTACTTTTATAGTTTGAAAAAAATATTTAATTATTTAATCCTTTTTGATTTCATCAAATACAATATTATTTTGTAATACATTAGAATTATTTAGAAATGACACCAATTAAAAAGAGTTATTAATTTTTCCCAAAAGAAGAGAAAACTCTTCTCGCTCAGGTTAAAAAATATGCATCAACGATTGAATACAAAGAAACAGATGTAAATTTAAATAAAATAAAAGCAGCCTCCTAGAAAATAAGCGATGGAATTTAACAGCGTTTGTGGTGAATGTTATCGATCATTCAAAACTCTTCGGAGTAAGTTGTCAATGTAAATGATATTATTGTAGAGTTAGTTTGGTTATTGTGTACATTCATTTCCATGATAATATAATTTAGAAATTTGTTGAAAGTTTAAAATTGTTCAAGGTAACTTACCTTGGCAAATTTATTAAAACTTTCATGATTTACAATGATAAATAGGTGTTTCCAAACTATAATTGTAAATGTATTTAAAATAATTAAAATCTCACAATATAGGTCGTCTTAAAATCGTCCATTTAAATATAAAGATAGGTAAATACATAATTTATTTATACAGATATTTTTCAATAATTTTGAAGAAGAGGGTTACACTAGAAGAAATAAAATGAAACTGAAAAAAATTATATTTAACTACCTAAACTTAAAATGATAGTAATGTTTTTTACGACCTATTTCTGAATATTGAAAATTATTTGAACAGATATGCTAAATAAGTATTTAAAATATATGTGAAGGTAAAATAATTATGAACTGAAGATTCAATTTAGAAATAATGATTAAGGAAGTAGCGAGTAGGTACCCTAGGTAAAACTACAAACTGATTATAACAATATTGCAATGCTCTCTATTTATTTATTATTATGTATTTCTACCAAGTGTTGTGGCATTCAAATTTAAGTGTGACCAGTATATGTAACTTCACATCACGACATTGAATTTAAAGCAGTGCTATGCAACTCACTGCCGAGACATTAGTGTCATTGTGTTAACTAGCATTAACGGCGGTGTTCGATGTACGCGCCCGTTCTCGACACTATCGAGTCCATCGTGAAATATATATCCAGAGAATCGGCCATCGGGTTGTACGTGCCCAGACCAACAATGTTGCGCAATATTTGCTGGCCATCTGAAAAGTACGTGACGCACAGAAACACTAGCTGCACATGCGCCACCAGCACCAGCAGCAACGTATCGACGGCGCCTCTACTGCCAGAATTAAGCCAATTGTGACACGCGCTTGTTACCAGTCCATACACCAGTGAAAACCGTTTCCAAGTGAGTAAGTCGGTATACACCAGCCTTTGATACGTATTTGACGGTGCCATCTATGTGCGTGATATTACCACATCAATACCATATACAATATGGGTAATGTAATCATATAACAACAAAGAAGATTGAATAAGTTATAACAATTACAGGCACTTTTCTGTTTTACCGGACACACTTTTATTTGCAATTTCTCTTGTTATTACGTATGTTGTTAAGCATGCTGAAAACGATGGTGAAATTAGAATTTTACGATGGACTTAGTTTATAGTTACCTATAGCTAATTTAAATTTATAGTATTTTCATAAACATCCTGCGGCCGCGTGGAAACAATTAAAATCGAAAACTACCCTCAACTTGTCACCTATGTAAAACCACTTTAGGTGGTCCGGAATTCAAATAGCTATGATTTCAAAACTAAGTCTGATCACCAAATTCTGACTTTACCATCATTTTCAGCATACTTGACTTCATACGTTAAGGGGGCTGCATCCGATGAAAAAAAAAATGACTTTTAGACCAATGAGCTAGACAAAATGAATGGAATGATCGAGGCAATTTTGAATATTCCAATTATTGTTAGTGTCATAATGAATAATATAAATACAAAAATATCATATTTTTTCGATATTTTTATTCTTAGATATCACAGCTGAAAAAAAAATACTCAAAATCTCCTCGATCATTCTCTAGTAAACTTGTTGATCAATTATAATCAGTTTTCAAAATTAAAATCTCTCAAACCAAATTCTTCCAATTTTGTTTAGCTTATTAGTCTAAGTCAGTCCGTTTATTATACGGAATTTAAATATATTGAAGAACATTATAACAAACAAAATTAATGTTTAGATTGGTCAAATCTACATTAGTTTTGACTTTAAAAAAAAACGGCTGCAGCCCCTTTAAAAAAAAAAAATTCAATAAAAAGGTGTCCAGAAATAGGTATAAATTAAGTATAAGTATATATTATATTATACGTTAGATCACGGACTCCGTGCTGTTTGTACAGAAATTTATAATTTAACTATAAAGTATCAAAGTTATACCAAGTAGGTAGGTATGTCACTAAACTCTTCCTAAACGGCTGGACTAATTGTGAATGCCGAGTCTGTCAACCAATATTTCCTACTCGTCCACGAAGACGTGGCATTGATTTATGTACGTTACTTATATGTGAGTATAATACGCTCAATATTTACGTAATTGCGATACATATAATATCAAAACGTAAAAAAAAAATTAAATGCATCGAATGAATACACTGATTTCACGGCAACCAATAATTATTATTATAATAGCTATTAAACCCATGACAACCATTTAAAAACAAAAATGTCAACCGTAAATTTCTAAATCCCCGTTTGAGCACATCCCCTGGTTGGACCTAGGGGCACGATTAGTGAATCTAAATAATCCGGGGCGTCATCCAAACGCATACAAAAAAATTTATTCAAATCGGTCCGACCGTTTAGGAGGAATTCAATCACAACACACGTACAGTAGAATTATATTTTATATAACTGATCCCGTGCACTCCGATGCCCGTTAAATGTACCAATTATATATGATTCAAACTTTGTTCAATTCGTTACTTAATATTCGGTGTATGGTGTTCAAAACTTATCTTAACTTTTCCGTTGCCTGGAATAAAAATTCTGGTATGCAGCAGTAGGTATATTATAAGGTATGCAATCTGGACACCGTGCTGTTTGTACGTAAGTTTATGATTTAACTATAGAGTATCAAAATTATACCAAGTTTGTCATTTTTACTTAATTCTACCTAAATGTATAACCTCATCAATCGAGAACTTGCGCTTAGCAACACATTCAACACATTTTTATATTATATGCACAGCAAATACACGTTTACATTTTACCACAGACAATTTACATTTAACCATAGACCATAGATTATATATAACATACCATTATTTTTGATTAATGTTAAATAAATGATTATTGTTGCTATAGTTACTTGTTATGACATAGATATTTAAATATTATAATAAAATAATATAAAATACAAATCAACAACATGCCCGATTAACCAATAGCTACCAATATAATACACTGTTGCGCCACTGTTTCACTTTTCCAGTGGATTTTCCTAAATTTTTCTCTCCGTAAGAACCATCCTCGTACTTCAAGGAATATTATAAAAAAAGAATTAGCTAAATAAGTTAAGCTACTCTCAAAATTTGCATTAGCAACACATTCAGTGATTCATTTTTATACTATAGATACCTGTTGGTACTTGTAATTATAGTTTATCGTTATTCTATATTACTATAATGACAATCCTCGATATTTTTTTTTTAAAAAAACATAACAAAAATAAAAACTTGACGAAATCTTGTGTGCAACTTTATCAAATTATTTAAATCAAACATTTTCCAATTAGTTTTATATTCAAGTAAAACTGACAATATCTGCGTTAAGATGACCGTCCCTAATGCCATATTTATTTTTCTCAAAAATATACTCTACAGTCTACGGGTATAATGATTTTGTAATGTAGAATCAACTAAATTTGATTATTTTTTTTTTGTTAATCAATAAAGGGAAATATTTTACATTTTGCACTGAACTCCGTTTTTCAATATTTTAATCCTAAATCGTATAATACATCTTAAAAAAAAGAAAATTTTAAACTTTTATGACAACTCATTGGAAATAAAATAAAAATTGGAATTCATAACCTACGGGAATGTAGAAAGTCTTCTTCTGTCAAATAAAAAAAAAGTCCATTCTTCGAAAATTGAGATTATTCTCTTTGGAGTCATTTTTGTTAATCTATATATTATATATATATTTATAAGCCAAATACAACTCACTCATTCATTCATCGCTACATCTCAAAAACTATAAAACGTATGAACTTAAAATTTATAACAGTGGTTCCCTTAATGATCTAGAAGTGCAATAAGAATTGTCCGATATTTACATTTTAAAAAGGGATCTTGAGTTCATGACGATATTGTGTTTTTTTTCATTATAAATGGTTGGTTGCAAATATTAAGAGTATAGTTTAAATTAGTATTTATTTATTATTTTTTTTTTTTTGCATACAATGGTTGCCATTAAGTACTCTGGTAGATCAGGTACAAGCATACATCAAATTGTCACGCTTATGGCCTCGAATAAAAAAACTATATCTTAAAACCAGATGTGTTGCTTATATACTCATAATCTACTAAATTGAATTTGACAAAAATCTAAGAGATTATTTTTAGAGATGTAAAAAATGTTAGAGAGTAAGTAGTTTAAACCACGTTAAAAAATATACGAAATGCGGTTGCCTATATAGGTCGAATTATTTCACAAAGCAGGGTACACTGATGCCGATTTGTCTGCGAACTTTAGTACACAAAATCTGAGATACACTCAAACCGAGATACACATTACACATATACGATATACCTATAGCGTATATATTAAATAGAATTTGCCACAAAATAAACTGCACACCGGCCAACCCGGGATATTTAGCTATTTGGTACGTTAATATATAATTCACGGTAGACCACCCAATAAATAGGTATCGGGCAATAGACTAAGGGCCAGTTGCACAATGCAACTAGCCCTAAGTGGGAAACTTATTTATTAAGCAAAAACTGTTTTGCGTGGGACAACTTTTATAGTTTTATCTTTCTGTGATTGTAGTAGTGGCTCCAAATTTCTGAACATATAGGGTGGAAAATTTTCCATGCAACAGTGTGCCCATATTTTAGATAACATAAATACAATAAAAGTTATTTTCTTCTAAACATTTGGTTTTTTTGTTTTTTTTTCATTTGCTTAAAAAAAAGCACGCTGTTGCACAGATAAAGTCCTTCTTTACGTGTTTTGAAAATTTGGAAGTTCTACAACAAATATGGTGCGAGAAAAGTTGTCCCGCGCAAAACAGTTTTTTTCTATGTTGTACATTTGTAAGACGGAGACAACACATACGGGTGTGACATCATCTTAAGGCAACTAAAATATAAAATACAATTTTTTTAATTTTACAAAAACTGATAATCGATAGGTACCTACTGAACCTCTTAATAAATAACCCATAAACTATAGAGTAGGTATTTATATTTTCAGATTTCATTCGTATAATCGTACTAATATAATATTATATAGGTACCTACGCATTAATAAACTATGTTTTTTTCTATCAATTTGAGTTGATTTACTCTTTAGTTAATTAATTTGTTTAGGTATCTATATGCATTATACAGAGTGTATCTCTTATGTCATTGTACGCGGGGTTTTTTAACAACTACGGATCGATAACATCGAATTTCGTTAAAACGAAAAAAGACGTGTTTCTTTATTTTTAAGAGACAATTTTTTATAACAATTTCAAAATGTTTAAACACTCAGGTGTACCAATAGCAACATCAACTTCATTTTTTTTCAAATGGAACTACTATATTTTTTAATAGATTCTGGTAAAGCATTTTTTAGTTAATATTTTGGTAATCAAATCATCAATTTTGGTACGCTATAGGTAATCTAATGACACTCTCAAAAAATAAAAAAACATATACAAAATTGTTGGCAAACATAGATCATTGTTTTTATTTTAACATAAAATCATCAAAATCTGTATTATTATTTTAATGTGTTACCATAGGTAATCGTAATTAATTACTTCGCAGTTACTTTTCTTTCAAATTAAAATATTATAAATTCGGATTCTTTATTAGGTTGCTAAAGACTAAGATACCTAATACCTAATAGTATTTGATTCTTGTTATAATAATACTGGAAATCTGTAATTGGTTCAAATTTCAAGTTATAAAAGTTAGTTATAAGAAAAAAATATTTAGCTCTTGTAAATCCAGAGCGGCAGCTCAGACCCGAACTAAGACAAAGGAAGACATCAGAAAAGAGGCCGCAGCCATAGCGAAAGAGACGAGAACCCGACTACGTTAAGAGCGGAAGAACAGACCCGCAACACCTGAGGAGGAAGGCTCGTCGAGCAACGGCATATCCATGACTCATTCAGATCTGTAGCCGGAGGAGGAGGACCATACTATGTTGAATCTGGCACAAGAAATCGACAAGGCTATACATGGGCCGCATAGTAACTGTTTCGAGTAAGGTCCGGAACACGTCCAAACAGGAAGTCACCCAAACAAGGAGAACAATGGCAAGTGTGACGCCCGCAAACGATGAACCCTCCCAAAAGAGATACAAAGTGAACGAAGGAGCAGGAACATCGCGAAAATACGCTCCATATTGTCCGGAGACTGACCCAGACACAGCGCAGTATAGAGTCTCCGTAACCGCTGGGCTCGACCGCATAAATTCGTTGTTGAAGGCACTGATCGAAGCGATCACAAAGTCCAATGAAAGCGTGTGAGCTATGACGCAAGCAACCGGCCTACAACAGGTTAGAACTCTAGCTCTACAGACTATGACAACAAAGAAACTAACCTCCAGCGAAAGGGTATACCTTACACCTGATACCATGTTATGTTAAGACTTCATTAATATATTTACTATTTCAATATTAAACACAAAACTTTATTTATTATTACATAATGACAAAAGAATATTAATTGCACTCTTGGTCAGAGAGGCTAGAGGTGACCAGTAACAACAACAGTGACTTAGTGATATAAATTATTACAGTGTTACCATCTTATTACACCTATATCAATAATTTCAATTATTTTACTAAACTTTAGAGGACCATAGTTAATAAACTAGGGAACCAAAATTGATGATTTGATTATCAAAATGTTCACTAAAAAAGCTTTACCAGAATCCATTAAAAAATATAGTAGTTGCCATTTGAAAAAATAAAGTTGGTGTTGCCATTGTTACACCTGCGTGTTTAAAAATGTCGAATTTGTTATAAAAAAAATGCCTGTTAAAAATAAAGAAACACTTATTTTTTTGTTTTAACGAAATTCTATGATCCATAATCGTTAAAAACCCCCACGTACAATGACATATGATACACCCTGTATACTATAATATATGTGGTAGAATATGCAGTGTCCAAAACATTTAAATATTACATTTTTTTTTATCATTGTTGATGTAATTTGATTTTACAATTATTGAATATTTTTAATGCTATAAAAACTATATATAGATAATACCGGTAAGGATTATAATAGTAGTATTATACGAGAAATATACATTTATTGTGCGATATTATAACTGTTCAATATAGAAACATAATATTATTTAAACGAAACCTGTTTGACCGGAACAACGAGTCTGTAACTTCCCCCCCTCTCCATAAAGAAATAAATAAATGATCTGTATAATATAATTCGCGCCTCACCAATATGAGTGTGGTCAGGCAGAGCAACAGTAACATAGCGACGTGTATCGTCGTCTTTTCGTATTTTTCGTAGCACATGGCTTCTGACGCGGCTACCAGAACCAAGTGGCCGATGAACAACATTGCTTTGTAGAAGCAGTTGGACCTTGTCCAAAACAGATGTTGCTTGATGACGAACGCGGCGACGTTCAAGGTTATTTTGGACGCCAAGTGGTACCGGGTCGTTAAGTCTACTACGATGTGGGTGGACAGCATCAGCCTTTCGAACAATAACAGCAGATACCAACATGCCATAAAATTCATTGCATAGGGCGCCACGTACACGGCGAATGAGGAGATGTTGGCCGTCACCAAATGAATAGCGCGTGGACGTCGTGCTAGTAAAAAGTATAAGAGTATGGTTATTCCAGCTACCATTGATGTGCATACCAAAATCTCCCCCGCAAACAGTATGGTTCTGGCCGTTGGGGTTGAACTGTCGGTAAAGGTATTCATGTTAAAACAGTTTTTTTTTAATTTTAAAATTTTAAAGCATGTTTATATACTATTTATAAATAAATAAATAAATAATATAAATGTATACATCCTGGCGTGTAAACAAATTATGAAAACCAATGGTGACAGACTTTATCACATTGCAGCAGATGATAATGACATACCAATAAGTATGGTTATATTCTGTTTTTACTTTTTAGACATTATTATATCATTAGCATTAGTAGTATAGAATAGATACACATTTCTGACACAGCCACTTTAGAACATCAAAATAGTATACGTAGCTAACACGCGCATCACAAATTATCAATCACGTTTTATCCCAATCGAGATAAAGAATATGATGGGGCTTTTCCTATCGCAATATGGAATTATTTATTTTTCTTAATGGCTGATGGTCCCCATATTGTAATCGACCACGGTTATACTTCCTTTTACCTCGAAAAAGGTATTCGTCAATTTGGACAGTACAACCATGACCACCCATTTTCTATCTTTTTGAAAAACAATATACTGGTATATCTCTGCTAAGATTATATCAATTAATGATGGTGTTTTGGCTTCTCCATTGTACTGGTTGGCGTTTTGACAGCTATACAGTGATAATTAACTTAGGTGATAGTTCTGTAAAATCAATAGAAAAAAATAGCTACATCAAAAAAAAAAAAAAAATAAAGACTGTCTCGTCTCTATTCTTAGCATTTTAGAATATTGGTATCTTAAAAATATTAAGGAAAAATTTATCAGGTTATCTTTAGGAGATAACAGCAATTCTGCTGCTGTTATTTTGCTATTTTTACACTTAAAATAATATTATTATTTATTTATTTTATTTTATTTTTATTTATACTTATTTTAAACGCTTAGGGTTGATTTTATTTTTTAATATTATATTCCATTGAATGTATTGCCATAAATTTTAATTAATAGTAAAAATTATAGTAAAAAAAAATTTTCATAATTTGGCTATTTCTAATATTGTCTAGAGTAATACCTAATAATGTATATAAAAACCATAAAATGTATAAAGTATATTGAGTAGGGGGTTGTGGGGCAAAGTGGATAGGCGGGGCAAATTGAAAATCGCTCGTAAAAAAATAACATAATATGTGAATTAATAAATTAAAGTGTGCTTAATATTTTCGTTTTTATTTATATACTCTTTGGAAAAATGATATACTTCGTTTTAATTGTTATCATCAGTGTTATTATCAAAAATCTAATCTTACCTTCAATGATGTAAAAATTGTCGTTATCAGAAATTTGATTTTTTCTAATTTATTAATCAATTTTCCAACAACGTTTTTGCAGAACTCAAGGTAAGGATATTAATTTTGTAATACTTAATTCAGTTTTTACTTTTGTTTATATGATTTAATGTAATAAAATTATAACGAAAAAATAGTTCGTTGGGGCAAAGTGAATTCAAGAAAATCACTTTGCCCCATCATAAAAACATGCTTTAAAATTTAAATAAGGTTACCTATCTACTTAACTATAATCAACAACTTACATTATTTTTATATGTTTAAACTAAATATTCTTAGTATTATGTGCATTTCTATATTATTATGTTGCATTTAAATTTTGTTATAGATGGTAAGAAATTATAAACGAAAAACAAATCAACAGAGTTGGAGTGCGCTGTCCATGCAAAAAGCATTAGAAAAAATATTAAAAGGAGACTTGAATATCAAAGAAGCCTCAAAAGCATATAATGTTCCATATTCCACATTATACCGCAAACAAAAAACTGGAAAATCGCCCCAAGAAGCTGCAGTAAAATTACTTGATCGGTTTAAAAAAGTATTTGATTACAATCACGAAACTTTATTAAAAAATCATATTTTACTGATGGAAAAGAGATTATTTGGTTTGACTATCCTAGATCTGAGATTGCTAGCATATCAGTATGCCATTAAGAATAATTTAAGCCACTGTTTTATAAGTCTAAGTTTGATAATTCTAACAAAATATTATTCATTTGGCCTAACGTGGAAGACATTTATAATGTTAAGAGTGAAGATGTGTGCATAATTTTACCAAAACCAACAGAAGATCGTAGAGGTAGATTAACTTTTAAAGGAGGTCTAACAGATAAATTTAACATTTGTTAATTTTTTTTTAATTGTGTTTATGTTTATTATTAGTCAAAAAGATATTGACTATATTTGAATGTTTAATATTAATATTAATGTTTATTTTATTTTTATGTTATTTATTTTATTACCTAGTCAAAAAGATCTTGACTGATATTATTTTTCGAAAGAACTGAATTATTAAGTTTTAAATGTTTTAATTTTAATTATGTTTACATGTAGTTAAAATATATTAACTATATTTTTATGTTAAATATTAATAAAAAAAATATATATTTTATTTGTTATTTTGTTACTAGTCAAAAAGATCTTGATTGTATTTTTTTTCTTAGGATTGGACATTAAGTTTTAATATTTTTGATTATGTTTTTATGTTTAATAATAACGAGAAAATAAATTTTATATTATGTTGTTTTACTACTAGCCAAAGAGACTTTTTTGTTTATTTTTTTTTGTTCTTGTCTGTTTTTCATTTATAAATTGACTTAGTAAGTTTTAAAATTGTTTTAATTTGTTATTGTTTTACATGTATTCCAAAGATATTTATTATATTTTTTATTTTACTGTTCAAAAAGATCTTGATTGGTTTATTTTTAAGAAACAGACTGATCAAGTTTTAAATATAATCAGAAGACATTCAACATATTTTATGCTTATATATATTTGTAACATTATACACAGGTAATTTAAAACATTATTAAAATAATACAAATAATTTGCATATTATATTTATAGGTATATTTAATTGATAATATAAAAAATAATAAATAAAAGTGGTTTTGAGGTGTAGGTATTTACACCTATTTTACCTATTTTCCTTTTTTTTTTTTTTTGATACCTATTTTCTTTTATCAATACACATTTTCCAAGTTTTAAAGAAAAATTAATAATTAAATATTGATTTACAATTAAAAGACATAATTTTAGTCAATAAAACTACATTAAATCTGCGATTTAGTGGTTTTAAATTCATCTATTTAAACTGATTATTGAGTATGCTATGATTATTCAAACATAAAGGTGTCCACTTTGCCCCACATTCCCCTATAATAAGTAATTACATAGCATACAATTTCTTATATTTGTTATTAAAGAAATTAGATCAAGAGATTTTATTTCTTTAGCTATATTCATTACAAGTAATACCTACCTGGCTACCTAATCAAATACTCCATATTATTATTTAGTAACAATAAAATGTGTTTTAGGTGATGGATAATTGTTCTGTTTACTGATGAGAACAATGTACAACATGTACCTAAAACATGGTTCAAATTAAAGTCCAATAAAAAAAATAACGTTGGGAGATGTTGGTTTCCCTTTACTAAATCAGAATTTTCAAAATGCTAAAATTAGCTTAAATATTATCAAGTTGAAAAAATGATGCATAATTGTTACACTCAAAACATAAATGATGCCAAATGTTTAAATGTACAAAAAATATCTGGTCCTTTTAGTGAGTTGCTAATTATAATGTTGAGTTGAATATTGACTAATATTTATAAATTGTTTATTACAAGGTAAAGATAAACTAGCAAAAACGATGAAAAAATCTTAATCCGGTAATGATAACAGATATTTTGAAACGATTGACTCTGACTATAGTGATTTTGGACAAGCAGATTCAGAAAACAGTGAAACTGCAGCCGATATAAATACTTAAACCACTGCTAAGAAAAGTTCAACTAGCTACAAGTATAAAGAAACAGTTAACAGATAATATATTGAAAGAAAATAACATTGTAACAGTAACACTTATGAGTTGTTCGCCAACACATGATGCAGTGAATAGCCCAGAAAACTATACCCTGTTTCAAAAGAGAACATACCGCTTCCGCGCATCACGACTGACCGCTGACGACCGTCCGGAGCCCAAATTCCCCCACTCTCGCGCTCGATAGTGTACGACGCGGACGGTCGCCGATCGAAATGTGCTGACGACTATACACCGCCTCAAATAACTTGTTTACATTTTATATTATCTGACCGGCTCGTGCGGTTACCAGTCTTGTAATACAGTAAAACCTGTGTAATATGGAACCCGAATAACATGGAAACCTGACTTTTATGGAAAAATGTTACGGTCCCGGCGAACCTAATGTAGTTTTAAATACATCGTTCCCTGAATAATATGGAACCTGTTTAACGTGGAAATGGAAACAATATTTTGTCATGAACCTGTATATCATGGAAATATGTACATGTACTATTTTAAAATTATCAGTCAATGAATATAATCTATATCAATTATATAGATTATTTCGTTGCAATAAGTTTATTTTATCGATTAGTGTCGTAGTAGTGTTCTGACGTAAGGTGCGTATAGACGTATATTCAATATGACGTCCAAAAATAAATGTTTAACACTAAATGAAAAAATTAAACTAATTGAGTCAAGTGAAAAAGATAAATTAACAGTAAAACAAATTTGTGAACTTTTCAAATGTGGAAAAAGTCAAGTGTATAATATATTAAAACAAAAAAATGAAATAAAAGAACAATGGATGAATGGTATGCAATAAGCTTAA
>NC_042493.1:36230398-36232793 GCF_005508785.2 Acyrthosiphon pisum | reverse complement strand
TCATTTTTTCAATGTGAGACTACAATGGTTTCAACTTTATTTTAAAAGATTTAACATGAAATCACATATCTGGAATAAATTAATTTTTACCTTGTAATTTTGTGTTAATTTCATTTATATACTGTTCAATATATCAACACAATAAGCCAGTAGGTAGGACAATACATCGCCATGGCCTGCATTAATTTCAAGCAAAAAATTTTGAAATTTTCTATGATTCAGTCCACCTAATTAGGTAACCTTGAGAAGAACGGGCTTAATTGTAGTCAATTCGCCAACCTTGAAGACAACTCAAGCCCCCTCCCCATAGACCATCCAAGACAGCATTTTGTAATTATAATACAGTAAAACCTGTGTAATATGGAACCCGAATAACATGGAAACCTGACTTTTATGGAAAAATGTTACGGTCCCGGCGAACCTAATGTAGTTTTAAATACATCGTTCCCTGAATAATATGGAACCTGTTTAACGTGGAAATGGAAACAATATTTTGTCATGAACCTGTATATCATGGAAATATGTACATGTACTATTTTAAAATTATCAGTCAATGAATATAATCTATATCAATTATATAGATTATTTCGTTGCAATAAGTTTATTTTATCGATTAGTGTCGTAGTAGTGTTCTGACGTAAGGTGCGTATAGACGTATATTCAATATGACGTCCAAAAATAAATGTTTAACACTAAATGAAAAAATTAAACTAATTGAGTCAAGTGAAAAAGATAAATTAACAGTAAAACAAATTTGTGAACTTTTCAAATGTGGAAAAAGTCAAGTGTATAATATATTAAAACAAAAAAATGAAATAAAAGAACAATGGATGAATGGTATGCAATAAGCTTAACTATAAAAATGTAAAATTCAAAATTCTATATATGTACGTATATTTTTTAATTTTAGGAAATGGGCGAATGAAAAGAAAACCAAAATCCAACGCTAATGAAGAAATTAATAATTTGACTTGGGAGTGGTTTGTAAGTGCTAGAGCAAAAAATATACCAATTTCTGGACCAATTATACAGACTAAAGCACGCCAAATTGCTGAACAAATGTCAGTCACCGAATTTAAAGCATCGAATGGCTGGTTGGAAAGTTTTAAAAATCGACATAATATTGTTTGGCATCAAATTTGCGGTGAGTCAAATAGTGTCGATGTTAAAAATGTTGATGAATGGAAGGTGAAAGTAAAATTAATTATTGAAGGATATGAACCTAAAAATATTTATAATGGTGATGAGACGGGTTTATTCTTTCGCGCATTACCAAGTAAAACACTATCAGTGAAAAGTGAAGAGTGTAAAGGTGGTAAGCTTTCCAAAGAACGTTTAACGGTATTTTTATGTGCTAACATGGAAGGAGAATTTGAAAAACCTCTAGTTATAGGCAAAGCACAAAAACCCAGATGCTTCAAAAATGTAGATCCGACAAAATTTCCCATAATTTGGCGAGCTAATAATAAAGCATGGATGACTGGAAGCATAATGGAAGATTGGTTGCATACATTCAACAATAAATTAAAAAAACAAAATCGAAGAGTTATTTTATTTCTTGATAATGCAACATGTCATCCGCATTTAAATTTATCAAATGTTCGTTTAGCGTGGCTTCCAGCTAACACGACATCACTTACCCAACCAATGGACCAAGGAATTATTTATTCGATTAAAGTAAATTATCGTAAAATGGTTTTACAATCGTTATTAGCAAGTATGGATAGCATAAAAAGTGTTAATGAATTGTCAAATAAAATTAATGTACTAGATGCAATTTATTGGTTGAATAAATCTGTAAACTTAATAAAACCAGATACAGTCAAAAAATGTTTCATAAAAGCCGGGTTTAATTTAGTTTTGGACCAGCCAACAGATGCCATTAACGATAACGATAACGATTTTAAATTGCTATGTTCTACATTAAATGAAAAAGTAGATAGTGATGAATATGTTAACATCGATAAGCATTTATGTACTAATGATACTGATATTATTACTGATACTACAGTGAAACGTTGCACTTCAATAGACGTTGAACAATCCAGTTCCGAAGACGAAACAGATAATGTACCATTGCACGGCAATGATATTAAAACGTATAAGAACGCCCTCCATGAAATAAAACGATTAGAAATGTTCGCATTGGATCAAAATAATGAAAATGAACTTCTTGAATCAATTCTGAACTTGAAAAATTTAGTAGAAAAGAAAATGGCAAGTCAAATAACAAAACAAAAAACATTGGATGAATTTTGGAGTAAGGATTAATAAATAATATGTAAAATATTAATATATGAAATAAAAATGAATTAAATAATAAATAATAAATTATATGTAATAAAGATCTATTGTTAATTTTTTTTTTTACAACCTGTATTAAATGGAAACCTGT
>NC_042493.1:36229916-36230298 GCF_005508785.2 Acyrthosiphon pisum | reverse complement strand
CAGAGCGAATTAAAAAACTGGAAAAACCCGGAAACGAAAAAAATCCGGAAAACTTCCAGGAAAGTCAAAACAACGAAACCCAAAGAAACCCCCCGGGGCAACACCAAAATCGAGGAGAAAAAACCACAACCACTCAATATGATACAACCAACCAAAGGAAAAATGGTTACGACACATATTACGAGCCACAGGGTTTTACCGGTTTTAACAACAGGGAAATACGCAACGCACACTCAACACTGTTCCCAACCCAGGGGACAAGTACAATGGTCACCACAAGTATCACCAATGTAATCACGTCAACGTCGTGCGTCAACACCAATACCAGAGAACAAAAACCACCCACACCCGGACACTGGGAAAACCAGACCACCGAGGGGGA
>NC_042493.1:36228881-36229866 GCF_005508785.2 Acyrthosiphon pisum | reverse complement strand
GAACAACTATATTGTTCTCGAATTGTCCGAAATTATGTTTGATATATAGTTTTATTTTCAGCGAGTTCCAGTGGTTGCCTGTGTTCGATTAAGCTATGGTAGCAACACCCACTGTTCTCCCACTGTCATTAAAATTATAAACCTATAAATGTTAGTTTTTTTCTTTAAATATTTTGCTCAATAATTTGTAGTGTTAGACTTTGCCATGCTATATTAGTTGTATTTATCTACTAGGAACTGTATCACCTCGTTATTTATTTATTCTAATCTTAACTAACTCTTAATTAATTTATACTAATTTCGTATATTATTTCTACATCATTAATAATTATTCAATACTTTTAATAGCCTATTTCATATATTCGTCTATATATTTCAATAACGTTTCTGGTTCCGGTACATAATCCATGTATTCGACCAGATCCTTGCAACACTGTGTACCTAATTTCCCTCTTCTTTTCGACATATCATATAAGAAAGTCACAAGGCTTTGTGTAATACGTTTAAGTTCACTTTCCGAAAATGGTTCGCTTAACTGTTTATTTGCTACTTCTATATGTCCAGGTAAACATTTTGGTACATTACCGCCGCCTACTGAACTTGTATCGTGTTCCCCATGTAAGATTGCAATGTCCAAATTGACGCAAAACAATAGATTTTTATTCCTATAATTAAAATATTTGGTTACTTAAGTCGTAATTATTTCTATCACCTAATTAGTTTTATATATATACTTTTTTTATATTATTATTATTATGATTTTATTATTTATTATTATTTTTATTTTTTTTTTTAAAGTCTCGTGAGAGCTATTTCCTCACGATTTCGATATGAGTGTCTCCCCGTAAATTCCAATGTTCGTACTAAATACTGGTATCTTTCTTTTCGTACTAATCTATAATATTTTACTATACTCATCATAATTAGTAACATTATTATCACTACTATTCCCAACACTACACAAACTATATATATGTAACCTGTT
>NC_042493.1:36221146-36227631 GCF_005508785.2 Acyrthosiphon pisum | reverse complement strand
TCTAGACCGACTAAAAAAACTAGAGGCGGCAGCGCAGGCGAACCGATTCTAGGAGCAATGGAAACCTGACAGAGCGAATTAAAAACTGGAAAAACCCGGAAACGAAAAAAACCCGGAAAACTTCCAGGAAAGTCAAAACAACGAAACCCAAAGAAACCCCCCGGGGCAACACCAAAATCGAGGAGAAAAAACCACAACCACTCAATATGATACAACCAACCAAAGGAAAAATGGTTACGACACATATTACGAGCCACAGGGTTTTACCGGTTTTAACAACAGGGAAATACGCAACGCACACTCAACACTGTTCCCAACCCAGGGGACAAGTACAATGGTCACCACAAGTATCACCAATGTAATCACGTCAACGTCGTGCGTCAACACCAATACCAGAGAACAAAAACCACCCACACCCGGACACTGGGAAAACCAGAACCACCGAGGGGGATTCCCCAACAATGACAACATAAGAAATAATGGCCCATATACCGTAACATACGGGGAAACCCACACAGAAAGGGATAATACCTACCAAACAATGATACGGGACTGGCCGGAGGAGTCAAACCTACTACCACGCGAAAACCTGCAGGCGGCAAAAGACGCACTGCCCGAATATTCAGGGAAAAAAGAGGAGGACCCCACACGCTTCCTTAACACAACAAGGGACGTGCTCATAGAAGCAAAAATACCACGCCAACGATGGGTAAAAGTACTGGCTCCACAACTCAAAGGAGACGCCGGAACATGGTGGGGGAGAATAAGAGCGATCGACCCCACATGGGAAGAATTTCACAGAGAATTCACCAACAAGTTCAACGGACCACAAGTCAAAGCGAATCTGCATACAGAATTGATGGGGTGGAAACAATCCTATGGACAACCTACGGGGGACTTTGTATTACAAAAAATTCAACTATTCCGAAGACTGAATACAGGACTGGACGAGGAAAATGCAGTGGAGACCATCATACAACTAATGAGACCAGAACATCAGAACCTAATACGGGTGCAAAAACCAAAAACGTTTATGGAACTCAACGAAGCAACATACACGGTGACAGACCAAACCTAGACAAAAGGGAAATCAAACTGGGAAAAAACTGAAACCGCAAAACCAGAGGTAAGCACACCGCAACAAAGCAGGCAAAGAGAATTCTGGAACACCACGAAGTCGGGAAACGGGAAAATGGTCGGGGAAAACCCACCGACCAAAAATTAAAAAACCCAACACAACAATAAGAAAACAAGGAACACGGAAGTGGGAAAAACCCCCACGCCGCAAACAGCAAAACCAAACACAAAGGCAAAACAGAAAACACAATACTCGCGGTCACAACAACAGAACACCAACAACAACCCACAACGATTAAGACACAAAACCCAGGGTCAGGGTCACAAGGAGAGCTAACACCACCAGACAGGCCAACGCCAGCAGTGGAAATATAATTCCCCGATGGAATTGTCATCGCGTTGCTGGACTCACAAGCGGAAAAAACGTATGTACGACCATGGATAGCCGAAAAATACGGAAAACAGATAAACAAACACAAAACCACCGTAAAAATGGCCGACGGACACACCCGGGAAACCGACGGAAAATGGCAGATAGAGGCGAAAATCGCCACACTAGGACTGACATTCGATGTGGAAGTACTAAGAGAATTGGTGACAGACATCCTGATAGGCCATGATTTCTTAATGCAACAACAAGCAGCATGGGACTACCACGCAGCCACAATCCACTTAGGTGCCGAGAAACGAACAACGGTCAGCTGGCGGGGACAACCAAGCCCAATAAAGGAAAAACCCAACCTCACAGAACTGGAAATTCCGAACGGACCAGATGGGGATGCAATACGGGAAATCCTAGGGAAATACCCAGCAGTGTTCAACAACACCGTAGGTAGAACATGGGTTGTAGAACATGGAATACGACTGACGAACGAAAAACCAGTAGCCCTAAACTCATACCCATACAGCAGAGAAAAAACGGACCTGATATCGAGTATGATCCGCGACATGGAAGAACAAGGGATGATAGAACCAAGCATCTCCCTGTGGGCAGCACCAATCGTCCTAACATCGAAAAAAGACGGGTCGAAAAGACTATGCGTCGACTACAGACGTCTAAACCTACAAACAGAGTCGGACGCACACCCCATACCGGACCTACATGAAATGGTCCGAGGGATGGGCGGCACGAAAATATTCAGCACACTAGACCTAAAATCAGGTTACTGGCAAGTAAGCCTAACACCAGAAAGCAGACCACTAACAGCGTTCCGCACACCAAGGGGCCTGTACCAATTTAAAGTGATGCCATTTGGACTAAAGGGAGCTCCCGCAACGTTCAGCCGACTCGGAAACGAGGTATTCCGCGGCTACATCGGGGATTTCGTCCAAATATATTTAGACGACATCGTGGTATACTCCAAAAACATGGAGGACCACAAGGGACACCTACAGAAGGTACTAGAACGATTACAACGATACGGACTAACATGCCAACCAAAAAAATGCAAAATAGGATTACCAAAAATACACTTCCTAGGCCATGTAGTAGACGGAGACGGAATAGATAAGGAAATCGACAAACTGGAATTCATAGGAAAATTTCCAACGCCAAAAAAGGTAAAAGATATACAACGATTCCTAGGGATATGCGGATGGTACAATCAGTTCGTGAAAAACTACTCAGACATTGCGACACCCCTCACCAATATGCTAGCGAAGGGAAACACGTGGAAATGGACAGAACGCGAGGAACAGGCCTTTGTCAAACTCAAAGAAGCAGTGACACAAGCGCCGAGGCTATCCCCACCAGACTACACGAAACCATTCGCGCTGCAAACAGACGCGAGCGAAATAGGGGTAGGGGCCGTACTATTCCAAAGAGGAGAAACTCCGACGAGCAGACACATAATCAGCCATGCAAGCAGAAAACTGAACACAGCACAAACCAACTACCCAGCAGTGGAACGAGAATGCCTGGCGATAATATGGGCGGTAGATAAATACCGACCATACCTAGAGTCAGGACACTTCGAACTACTGACGGACAATGCAGCACTAAAATGGCTGGAAACAGCAAAACACAGCAACAAAAAATTACTACACTGGGCAATGCAATTGGAGCCATACAACTACACGGTTAAACACGTGCCGGGAACCGAAAACGAGGCAGCGGACGCCCTATCAAGAAACCCACCAGAGGGGGTGGAAGTCGATGAGGAGCTGCTGGAAAATAACGTAATCGAACCACCAACCGGAAAGGAAACCCCACAAAAATCACAACACACAATTGGAGCAATCACAGGAACCACCACAAACGGGGAATCCCACATCACGCGGGACAGAATAAAGGAGTGGCAACAAAATGACAAACAAATACAACGAATAATTGAAGAGCTACAAACACGAAAACCCAACGGAAACACCGAAGGGAAAAACCAGACATACGAAATGGACGACAGAATCCTCCACAAGAAAACATCAAACGGGGAATCCCCAATGGTAATACCCAGATCAGCAGCAAACAACGTACTATGGAAATACCACAACCAGCCGCTGGCGAACCACCCGGGATGGAAGGAAACCTACAGATCGATCAAAGGGAAATACTGGTGGAAAAACAGTAGATTCGAAACGTCCAAATACGTCAGAGACTGCCACATCTGCGCATGTACCAAACCGGTAAATGCAAAACCAGAGGACATAATGGCGACAAGAATACCCAGGCAACCCTGGGAAGTACTAAGCGTAGACCTGATGGGCCCCTACCCACGAACAGCGAGGGGAAAAACGCAAATACTAGTGGTCACGGATTGCTTCAGCAGATGGGTGGAGGCCTACCCAATTGGGACAGCAACCACAAGGGTTATAGTCGAAACAATTGAAAAGGAATTCTGTTCACGTTTCGGATACCCACGCGTTATACTATCAGACAACGGACCACAATTTGTATCAAGACTAATGAAGGATACACTAACTAAATGGGGAACTGAAGCATGGACGACCCCAACAATTAAATGGTCCAATTTACCACCCACGGGCAAACCCAGTAGAACGACGAAACCAAGAAATCAAAAAGGGCTTACGAACACAACTACTGGGGAAACCCCACAGAACATGGGACGGAATCTTACCATCGATAATGTTCGCCATCCGAAACAGGAAAAACCAAAACACAGGCCACTCTCCAACCGAATTAGTACTAGGCAAAGAAGCCAAGGCACCTGGGGACTGGTTCCTTCAGGGGGGGGGGGAGAGGGAGTCAAGGGGAAGTTCCCGGACCGGGAAAACCCCTAACTGAGGAAACACACCGACTAACGGGTAGCCCCAGACACAAAGTAGGAGACTGGGTCTACTACCGGAACCACCCACAATCCAAGGGGGACCAAGGCTTCCACGCAGGCTTCGCCCCAAAATGGCTGGGACCAATTAGGCTAAAGAGATACTTGGGAGGCGGGGTATTCACCACCGAAACTAACCCCGAGCACAAACTACATAGTTCGTGCTTTAAGCGCACAAGGGAACCTAATAGCGAGCCCATTACCATTACAGATGGCAGGCCAAAACCCGCAGCGGGCGGACCCGGGGAGACGGTTCAACCTGAACAACTCCGACTACCGACCCGGCAGGTCAACGGTGGCCGACATCGTCCAGGAGCTGCTGGACGGCGCCGCAGCCAACTTGGTAATGGCCAGGCGTATGGCCGGGCGGGCCGCGGGAATCCCCACATGGGAGGAACTAACCCGGGCCTGGCAGACGAGGAACCACCGGCCCATTACTCGGAGTACGGAGACCCAGACCCCAGGACCAGAGGGGATAGGAGGCGCCGTGACGTCGCGAGGGACGCAGACCGATCCACCCCCAATCCCCGAACTCGGACAGGTGGGGAGGTGGGCCGTCGCGGCAACCGCCGCGGAACTGGTGGCTCACGCAACGGTGCAGGTGGCACTGGATCGGGGGGTAGTCACCCTACCGACAACGGCGATCCGGGCGTCCAGGAGCGGCAGGGGGACCACGCACACCGTCCGGCCGGTCGACAACGTACCGTCCAGAGTCCAATCGCCACGACGGGCCAGGACCCCCGCCGCGGCCGCAGCAGTGGGCAAATGGTTGCCGATGTTCCCCACAACGCCCAAGGGGGACACTTCCCCGAGGAGGACCAGACGTGTCCAGACCAAGGCGCAGCTGAAAGCCGTCTCTCGACCGCCAACCCCCAGCCCGGAGCCCGAGAAGGAAGAGGACGAACCAGCGCTGCAGCTCAGTGTGCTCGACGGAGACCTCCCGGACATCGACCTCCTGATGGGCGAAGTCATGAGCGACTAAACACTCATGCCGAAGGGTCCCGCGGACGCATCGACCGGTCTGGGGGGGGAGCATGTCGCGGTTGCTACCCAACAGGTGGGCAACGACCGCTACGTGCGCTCTTCTCGACCGGTCGTTGGTACGACTGACCCGGGTCGGAGTGGGGGCGTCCGGCGCCATGTGTGGGGACGGCGGTCTCGGCCGACGTCCGTACTCGCGGCGCGACGGCGCGGTGATTCGTCTTGTCTTGTATCAACCGTCCGCGTTGCCGTTTCACCTTGTATTTTGTAAAAACCACGTTTTGTAATGTGTAACGTTATTAAAAGTAAACTAAATCATTAAATATTCCGACCAGTGTTTATTCTTGTTATCGCTCGTGATCCGAGTGATACTACGGTCACCCACGTCCCACAGTTCCTCAAGGAAACATCGTGTCAACTTCACAGTACGAAACGGATTCTAAAATTACAAAAATTGAATATCATTCATACGCACCGTATACAACATCATTTAATAATAATGATGAAATACGTATATCGATCCAGCAAACGGATGTCTATCCATATCTACACGAAAGCTTTATTTTTTTGGAAGGAATAATTACTGATGCTACCAAAGTGAAACTATCTAATAACGGTTACTCTTACCTTTTTGAGCAAATACGGTTGGAAATCAATGGGGTAGAAGTAGACAGCACACGTGTTCTTGGAATCACTAGCTCGTTGAAAGGATACTTATCCGGTACACCAGACAACTATAATTGTTATGAAAATTCTGGCTGGAATTTTAGAAACGCAACGCAATCAGAAAATGATAAAGGTGAATTTACCGCTTGTATTCCATTAAAATATTGGTTAGTTTGTTTGAAGACTATAAAAGAATATTGGTGAATTCTAGATTGGAATTAATATTAACTCGAAGTCATAACGATTTAAATGCTTTAACTTTAAAATCTGGTGTAACTGCTTCTGAAGGCAAAATTGTTTTAAACAAAATAGTCTGGAAGGTTCCACATATCACTGTTGACGAAGAAGAAAGGTTGAAATTATTGAAACTTATAGAAAAAGAAAAAAGTTTGTTTATTCCTTTTAGATCTTTTGAAACTTTTGAATATCCTGAACTCGGAACCACTGAAAAAGTTGTATGGAATTTAAAAACTGCTTCAA
>NC_042493.1:36219807-36221096 GCF_005508785.2 Acyrthosiphon pisum | reverse complement strand
TACTTGTTAATGCAAATTCAATGTCTTTAAAACCTTAAATATTTTTTTAAATTTTCATCCAAACTATGGTAACATGAAGATTCTATTTCAATTTTTTATTAACAAAAGTTAACACTATAGGATTAAATAGTGTGTTTAATTCTGTAATACTATATTCTCCTTTTTTTATTTCAATACATTTGTCAAGAATTTGTATTTTACAATCTGTTTCAATATTTACTAAATTTAATCTTTTTAAAAATATAGAATCCAAACCTATTTTATAATTATTATTATTGTAATATTTTTCTGTTAAATGAATATGACCATTTTTAACTTTTATAAATACCATTTATAAAAGTAATTTTAATTATTTTTAAACAACTATTCAAAATCAATCAAATGCATTGATTTTCCATTATTTATTTTTTTCATTCCTTTATAAATAAGATTTAATTTAGTTTTGGAATGATTATTATATAACAATATATTTTCATCTGTAATTTCATTATTAAATCTATTTGGTAAAAATACTCTAATTTTATTTTCTAATACCGCAGTTATTGTGTTACCATTCTTTGTAATAATATATTCGAAAAATGTTATTTCATATTTTTTTCCTTGTTCTAATGAATCTAATTTTACAAACTCATATTTTTCATTGCATTTATATAAAAGTGTTTTTAAATTTTCCATTTCTTTTATTTATTATAAAAAATAAATAAATTTTTTTTAAACAAGTATTTAAAATTATATTAATTTCAAAATAACGTAACAACGTAACAACGTAACAACGTAATGTTAGACGTTTGATGTTTACGTTAGACGTTCGATGTTATTATGATGAATAAATATATTTAAATGTAAAATAATAAAGAACAAACAACTAACTACATAATTCGAATAATAATAATATGTAACTAGACTGATTATTTTTTAACATCCTGTTGTGGAATGTTATCTGCTGACTACTATACAGTGTGAAGTATACAGTGTGGTATAATTATACTAGTTCAATTTTATTTAAATAGTGTTAAATAGTTTACATTACGTATCTAAGCATTGTGGCGCGGTGGGTTAAGGCGTGTGCTTTGAGAGCGACCACATTGGGTTCAAATCTGCCTGGCAATTTTTGTAGCGCTGCATTAATTGTTATGTGATTTGGTTCTACTGTGTTTGCTCTCGTAGTAGGATTTGAAATTGGGTGGGGCCATTATAAAGCCGGCAATTGTAGCGCTTCGGACGATTGGCGATTTACATGCGAATGTAAAAAGTCACGTGGTGCGGCCTACGTTGTCACCTTGATTTGT
>NC_042493.1:36218790-36219757 GCF_005508785.2 Acyrthosiphon pisum | reverse complement strand
TATGTATACATCGTTTCAAGAATCGTACTATGAAAAAGTATTCGTAACCCGATATTGAGTCCATCTACTTTTCTAGCAAACGCACCAATTATAGTTATCGACACTTCAAAACAGAACGATTCAGCTACAGCCTCAGCAGTGGATGTTCAATTGGAAATTGAAGCTTTCAGAATCGCTTGCAGGTGTGACTGCTTACTGTTTATTAATTCATGATCGTATTGTAGAATATGTACCTTTTACTAGAGAAGTAAGAAAACTTGTGTAAATATAATTAAGACTTAATTTATAACAATAAAAAAAAAATATTATTCAATAATTTGTGTTTTTTACTTGAAATAATTATTTCAGTTTTAAGATTTCCTAAAAATTTGATGACGTTAAATATTTTTACGAGGTAGAATTTGGTAGACAATCACTGTGAAATGTGTTACACGGTAAAATAAAAGTCTCCAAGGGGGACATTCCCGCTTGAAAAAAAAAAATTACCGTGGAAAAGCTGGCTGTGAACATACAAATTTATACTACTAAGTTCTTTATTTCTGTGTGTAAAATTAGCTTAAATTTAATAATTATTGTTTATTTTATTGGTCAGTGATAGTTTATTCTAGTAATATTACTATTAACTAATGTAGTAGGAAAAAATAAATAGATCGAAAAGTGGGAATTTGGATATTTTAGGTGGTACGTGTATATTAAACACGGCGTAACAGACTGACACGTACCTAATGTATGGTGGCATGCGGGTTGATGACCTGCTTCGACGAGCAAGGGACGCGTCTGGCGGACCGGTTGCTTGTGTCCTTTGAAGAAATAACAGTTCAATGATCCCCCGCTATGACGCCGGCGCTCGACAATGTGTGTCAATAGGTTTATTTGTATGTGTGAGTGTATGCGTATATGCACGTGTCCGGGAGTCGTGTAGAATTACGTTGTTTAAGAGTCTCCACATAAGATCGTCCTACTACTG
>NC_042493.1:36216568-36218690 GCF_005508785.2 Acyrthosiphon pisum | reverse complement strand
GTGTTAGTACACGATGCAACCTGGTAAAAAAACCCTCAACGAACTGACAATCGGGGAACTCAAGGGGGAACTAACCAAAAGAGGATTAGGAACCATGGGCACAAAGTCAGAACTTTACCTAGCACTTGAACAACACATTCAGGAAACAGAGGGGGAAAACCCACAAAACTACGTTTTTCCAAAAACGCAACAAAACCCTCCACAACCACCAACAACCTGGGTGTCTGAAATACGTGCACCCGGAGGCGACAAAAAGGAGGATCGGAAAATCGAGACCGAACAGCAAAAAACCCAGGACAAGCGCAGGCGAACCGATTCTAGGAGCAATGGAAAACCTGACAGAGCGAATTAAAAAACTGGAAAAACCCGGAAACGAAAAAAACCCGGAAAACTTCCAGGAAAGTCAAAACAACAAAACCCAAAGAAACCCCCCGGGGCAACACCAAAATCGAGGAGAAAAAACCACAACCACTCAACATGATACAACCAACCAAAGGAAAAATGGTTACGACACATATTACGAGCCACAGGGTTTTACCAGTTTTAACAACAGGGAAATACCCAACGCACACTCAACACTGTTCCCAACCCAGGGGACAAGTACAATGATCACCACAAGTATCACCAATGTAATCACGTCAACGTCGTGCGTCAACACCAATACTAGAGAACAAAAACCACCCACACCCGGACACTGGGAAAACCAGAACCACCGAGGGGGATTCCCCAACAAGGACAACATAAGAAACAATGGCCCATATACCGTAACATACGGGGAAACCCACACAGAAAGGGATAATACCAACCAAACAATGATACGGGACTGGCCGGAGGAGTCAAACCTACTACCACGCGAAAACCTGCAGGCGGCAAAAGACGCACTGCCCGAATATTCAGGGAAAAAAGAGGAGGACCCCACACGCTTCCTTAACACAACAAGGGACGTGCTCATAGAAGCAAAAATACCACGCCAACGATGGGTAAAAGTACTGGCTCCACAACTCAAAGGAGACGCCGGAACATGGTGGGGGAGAATAAGAGCGATCGACCCCACATGGGAAGAATTTCACAGGGAATTCACCAACAAGTTCAACGGACCACAAGTCAAAGCGAAACTGCATACAGAATTGATGGGGTGGAAACAATCCTATGGACAACCTACGGGGGACTTTGTATTACAAAAAATTCAACTATTCCGAAGACTGAATACAGGACTGGACGAGGAAAATGCAGTGGAGACCATCATACAACTAATGAGACCAGAACATCAGAACCTAATACGGGTGCAAAAACCAAAAACGTTTATGGAACTCAACGAAGCAACATACACGGTGACAGACCAAACCCAGACAAAAGGGAAATCAAACTAGGAAAAAACTGAAACCGCAACAAAGCAGGCAAAGAGAATTCTGGAACACCACGAAGTCGGGAAACGGGAAAATGGTCGGGGAAAACCCACCGACCAAAAATTAAAAAACCCAACACAACAACAAGAAAACAAGGAACACGGAAGTGGGAAAAACCCCCACGCCGCAAACAGCAAAACCAAACACAAAGGCAAAACAGAAAACACAATACTCGCGGTCACAACAACGGAACACCAACAACAACCCACAACGATTAAGACACAAAACCCAGGGTCAGGGTCACAAGGAGAGCTAACACCACCAGACAGGCCAACGCCAGCAGTGGAAATAGAATTCCCCGATGGAATTGTCATCGCGTTGCTGGACTCACAAGCGGAAAAAACGTATGTACGACCATGGATAGCCGAAAAATACGGAAAACAGATAAACAAACACAAAACCACCGTAAAAATGGCCGACGGACACACCCGGGAAACCGACGGAAAATGGCAGATAGAGGCGAAAATCGCCACACTAGGACTGACATTCGATGTGGAAGTACTAAGAGAATTGGTGACAGACATCCTGATAGGCCATGATTTCTTAATGCAACAACAAGCAGCATGGGACTACCACGCAGCCACAATTCACTTAGTGCCGAGAAACGAACAACGGTCAGCTGGCGGGGACAACCAAGCCCAATAAAGGAAAACCCAACCTCACAGAACTGGAAATTCCGAACGGACCAGATGGGGATGCATACGGGAAATCCTAGG
>NC_042493.1:36212734-36213855 GCF_005508785.2 Acyrthosiphon pisum | reverse complement strand
GGCTCACGCAACGGTGCAGGTGGCACTGGATCGGGGGGTAGTCACCCTACCGACAACGGCGATCCGGGCGTCCAGGAGCGGCAGGGGGACCACGCACACCGTCCGGCCGGTCGACAACGTACCGTCCAGAGTCCAATCGCCACGACGGGCCAGGACCCCCGCCGCGGCCGCAGCAGTGGGCAAATGGTTGCCAATGTTCCCCACAACGCCCAAGGGGGACACTTCCCCGAGGAGGACCAGACGTGTCCAGACCAAGGCGCAGCTGAAAGCCATCTCTCGACCGCCAACCCCCAGCCCGGAGCCCGAGAAGGAAGAGGACGAGCCAGCGCTGCAGCTCAGTGTGCCTGACGGAGACCTCCCGGACATCGACCTCCTGATGGGCGAAGTAATGAGCGACTAAACACTCATGCCGAAGGGTCCCGCGGACGCATCGACCGGTCTGGGGGGGGAGCATGTCGCGGTTGCTACCCAACAGGTGGGTAACGACCGCTACGTGCGCTCTTCTCGACCGGTCGTTGGTACGACTGACCCGGATCGGAGTGGGGGCGTCCGGCGCCATGTGTGGGGACGGCGGTCTCGGCCGACGTCCGTACTCGCGGCGCGACGGCGCGGTGATTCGTCTTGTCTTGTATCAACCGTCCGCGTTGCCGTTTCACCTTGTATTTTGTAAAAACCACGTTTTGTAATGTGTAACGTTATTAAAAGTAAACTAAATCATTAAATATTCCGACCAGTGTTTATTCTTGTTATCGCTCGTGATCCGAGTGATACTACGGTCACCCACGTCCCACAGTTCCTCAAGGAAACATCGTGTCAACTTCACAGTACGAAACGGATTCTAAAATTACAAAAATTGAATATCATTCATACGCACCGTATACAACATCATTTAATAATAATGATGAAATACGTATATCGATCCAGCAAACGGATGTCTATCCATATCTACACGAAAGCTTTATTTTTTTGGAAGGAATAATTACTGATGCTACCAAAGTGAAACTATCTAATAACGGTTACTCTTACCTTTTTGAGCAAATACGGTTGGAAATCAATGGGGTAGAAGTAGACAGCACACGTGTTCTTGGAATCACTAGCTCGTTGAAAGGATACTTATCCGG
>NC_042493.1:36210092-36211042 GCF_005508785.2 Acyrthosiphon pisum | reverse complement strand
ATACGTGATGTTTTTTTTCTTATTTTAGGCGGTGCGACAAAGGTGTCACTGGTAATTTATTGTTTTGTTTTGACCGAACGTCTTGATTGGAAAATTATCGAGGGGGTTTCGTAGATATATAATATTTATGTGTATATTATATACATCAAAATGCATTTATGGTTTTATAATATACGGTGTCATCTGGCGCCGCTGATAATTGATTATGTTGTTTTTCTTAAATAGCTGAACGGAGAGGTGTTGAATATTGTTTATGTGTTGCACGTGTCGAGTGTGTATGTTAGGAGTGCGTATATATATATTTATGCGTAAATCGTACGTATATGTGTGTTGAACAGCCCAATACCTCATATGGACCGTCGTCACTAGTTATCCCGTGTTTTTATTTAAGTCTAGATATTGATTATTACACTAATAATTAGTAATATTTTAAGTTTTTAATAAGATACTATTTTATTATATTATAATATTATACAGGAAGTTACAGTCAATAATGATGTTGTCTATACATTAGATTCTGCTTCTAAAACCATTAACGAAGATTCGGTAAAATATTTAACAATATAGATTTTTTTTTCTTATAACTTTATAAGACTTCTAAATAATTTCAGGTAACTCAGTGGCCACAAGATTGGACCTTCGAGCAGTGGCAATCAAAAAAAGAAAATATGCTTGGATGAATTGTCACAATGGTAAAACTGGTTGCTCTAATTGCCAAAAGTTTGGTAATAAACACAATTCTAATAATTCTGCTTTTGAAATATCGCCAGAGTGATCTCTTAGTCTTATTATTGGGGGAGCTAGTAATAATAAAAAGACTAGACTTTCTGTTCTACGGAATAAAATCAGAAAGCATATTATAACATCATCAGCTCATAAATGTGCTACAAATATATTAATTGAAAGAGAATCTGACAAATTAAAAAATCAATTTTAAAATAGTTCATATA
>NC_042493.1:36209294-36210042 GCF_005508785.2 Acyrthosiphon pisum | reverse complement strand
GGGAAGTACTAAGCGTAGACTGATGGGCCCCTACCCAAGAACAGCGAGGGGAAAAACGCAAATACTAGTGGTCACGGATTGCTTCAGCAGGTGGGTGGAGGCCTACCCAATTGGGACAGCAACCACAAGGATTTATAGTCGAAACAATTGAAAAGGAATTCTGTTCACGTTTCGGATACCCACGCGTTATACTATCAGACAACGGACCACAATTTGTATCAAGACTAATGAAGGATACCCTAACTAAAATGGGGAACCGAAGCATGGACGACCCCAACAATTAAATGGTCCAAATTTACCACCCACGGGCAAAACCCAGTAGAACGACGAAACCAAGAAATCAAAAAGGGCTTACGAACACAACTACTGGGGAAACCCCACAGAACATGGGACGGAATCTTACCATCGATAATGTTCGCCATCCGAAACAGGAAAAACCAAAACACAGGCCACTCTCCCACCGAATTAGTACTAGGCAAAGAAGCCAAGGCACTTGGGGACTGGTTCCTTCAGGGGGGGGGGGGGGAGGGAGTCAAGGTGAAGTTCCCGGACCGGGAAAACCCCTAACTGAGGAAACACACCGACTAACGGGTAGCCCCAGACACAAAGTAGGAGACTGGGTCTACTACCGGAACCACCCTCAATCCAAGGGGGACCAAGGCTTCCTCGCAGGCCTCGCCCCACAATGGCTGGGACCAATTAAGTTAAAGAGATACTTGGGAGGCGGGGTAATCACAACCGAAACTAA
>NC_042493.1:36207605-36209194 GCF_005508785.2 Acyrthosiphon pisum | reverse complement strand
AATATTATTGATGTCTGCCAGGCGACCTAAGTGGCAAATCTTGGCAGTGGCCGACGATCTGGCAACAACAGAAAATTTGGACAAAATGCTTGGTAATATTTTTATTCTTATATATTTATCTAACGCAGGGTGGTCCAACCTTTTGTAGTTGGCGGAATTAAATTAATATTTGGCGATCCAAAGCACATGTTACTTCGTAATCCAGCACCAATGTAACTCGTATGTAATATATACGTTGCATGTATTTTCGAATAATATTCTATTATACTATGAAAAAAAATGTGTGGTTTCGTATCTTCTCGAATATTATTTCTTTATACGATTTAATTCGCATTACATCTATTGAGGTTTTTTCGTATCGGCCGGCAGGATTACTAATAACAGACACCCTCATCTAACATATACATTACTAAATAACATATGATATTTAATTATAAACAAAATACAACTGGTATTCATTTGCTGTTTTAAATTGTATAGGTTTTACAACGCATAAAACCAAAACAACCAAATTTCCATTTCACACAAAACGTGAAAAAGATATTTTAAACAAAGCAATGGATATGTATAAAAAATCTTTAGAAGATAAAACCTATAAATACGAAAGAAACTCAAGATTTAAAAACAAAAAAAAACGATATTAAAATTATAGCAACCCAATATATAAGTCGTGGACAAGTTATATACACATTGTGTGGGATGACAGCTACTATAAAACCAGAAGAAATAAAAGTATGTTTTGCCAAACTATTATTATTAAATAATAATAAATAATAATAAACATTATTTAATTTTTTTTTTCTCAGAGTGGTGTTAATGACTTCTCTATTTTAACAAGTTCGCGTTATAAAAAAGATTTGATGTTCTTGGGCCCTGCGGCTTATATAAATCATTGCTGCTCAAACAATACGGAATGGGTGCCTGGACGGGGCGAAGGGATATGGTGTGCAAAAGCAATTCAAAACATATCCATTGGTACAGAAATTACAACAAATTATGGTGACAATTACTTTGGTCCAAACCAACAATATTGTGAATGTCGATGTCACCCTGACAAAGTCCAAGTAAACGATGGTAAGCATACAAAGTCATTAAACACAGTACTACTAGGTGGAACAGAGTATATCATGTTAATTTCTACTTGCATTATTTAAAATAAATTTATGACAATATTTTTACATAATATTTTTATATTACAGTAGATAGTATGGGTACAGATACTGAAACAGAAGAAATTGAAACCGACTCAGAGAGTATGGATACAGATACAGAGGATACTGATACTAAATTAGAGAATATGGGTAAACAAGATCAACAAGAAAGCGAAATGCCAGTTGCATCAACTTCAGTCAAACCTGTGACACAAGGTACCACATTTTTTTTAAATTTTACTATCTATCATGTTAATTTCTGCCATAGTAACCACTTGCATTATTTAAAATAAATTTATGACAATATTTTTACATAATATTTTTATATTACAGTAGATAGTATGGGTACAGATACTGAAACAGAAGAAATTGAAACCGTTTCAGAGAGTATGGATATAAATACAGATACAAAAGATACTGATACTAAATTAGACAATG
>NC_042493.1:36188661-36207505 GCF_005508785.2 Acyrthosiphon pisum | reverse complement strand
TGGGTAAACAAGATCAACAAGAAAGTGAAACGCCAGTTGCATCAACTTCAGTCAAACCTGTGACACAAGGTACCACATTTTTTTTAAATTTTACTTTCTTTCATGTTAATTTCTGCCCTATTAACCACTTGCATTAATTAAAATAAATTTATGACAATATTTTTACATAATATTTTTATATTACAGTAGATAGTAAGGGTACAGATACTGAAACAGAATAAATTGAAACCGACTCAGAGAGTATGGATACAGATACAGAGGATACTGATACTAAATTAGAGAATATGGGTAAACAAGATCAACAAGAAAGCGAAATGCCAGTTGCATCAACTTCAGTCAAACCTGTGACACAAGGTACCACATTTTTTTTTAATTTTACTATCTATCATGTTAATTTCTGCCCTATTAACCACTTGCATTATTTAAAATAAATTTATGACAATATTTTTACATAAAATTTTTATATTACAGTAGATAGAATGGGTACAGATACTGAAACAGACGAAATTGAAACCGACTCAGAGAGTATGGATACAGATACAGAGGATACTGATACTAATTTAGAGAATATGGGTCAACAAGAAAGCGAAATGCCAGTTGCATCAACTTTTCACTGCACGTATCCCGGTTGTGCAAGACAATTTAAAAGGGAAGTGTGGTGCTTCAGGCATGTAGATAAACATTTCCAAAATAATGTGTGTCCTACATGCAATAAAAAAGTATCAAGCAAATCATCATTAGCGCGCCACATACAATTGCACAAAGATAAAAGAAATACATACACATGTGTTACATGCAACCGCAAGTTCTATTACAAATCAGATTTGAATTATCATGTAAAAACAGTTCATAATGAAAAAAACTTATATAAATGCTCAATGTGCGACAAAGAATATTCAACCAAAAAACTGTTAAACAACCATCATCAAGCTGTACATCTAAAATTAAAAAAATATCGCTGCCCGGAATGCGGGTTGTTCTTTGGTCAGTCTATTGAATTGCATCGGCATAGAAAAAAGGTAATTTATTATTATTTACTTGAGTAACAAAGTATAACATTTAAATAAAGTATTTTTTATAATAATTTCTGTTTCAGAACCATGTTGTGGAGAGTTAATTTTTAAAACATTAGGCATTTGATGACTAATACTACACAGCCTAACAAGAAAGCGAAACGCCACATACAAACAGAATGACAGCTCCTATAATGGTACAATTGCAGTAGAGAATATGGGTAAACAAGATCAACCAGAAAGTGAAATGCCAGTTGCATCAACTTCAGTCAAACCTGTGACACAAGGTACCACATTTTTTTTAAATTTTACTTTCTATCATGTTAATTTCTGCCCTATTAACCACTTGCATTATTTAAAATAAATTTATGACAATATTTTTACATAATATTTTTATATTACAGTAGATAGTATGGGTACATATACTGAAACAGAAGAAATTGAAACCGACTCAGAGAGTATGGATACAGATACAGAGGATACTGATACTAATTTAGAGAATATGGGTAAACAATATCAACAAGAAAGCGAAATGCCAGATGCTCAATGTGCGACAAAGAATATTCAACCAAAAAACTGTTAAACAACCATCATCAAGCTGTACATCTAAAATTACAAAAATATCGCTGCCCGGAATGCGGGGAAAATTATTAAAAATAAATATTTAAATTTTTAACATAATACTGGATGTCACTGCTTTAACCTACCTGACCATGGCATATAATAGGTACCTATTACAGATAGCGTGTATAATAATAATTTTTGTATTTAGGTATAACATTTTCATGATATTGAGCTTGGAGATGAAGGCTTCAGGACTAATCAGCGTTGGCCGGGGTGTATTATCGTAAACGAAAGTTAGGTTATAGAATAAAGTACCTACTAGGTTCTGTACAAATTAGATAGGTACTGTGAAAATAACATAAAATTAGGAACATTTCTCAGGTACCTGAAATGTCTGATATAGCCTATAGGTACAAAAATTACGTCAATATAAGCACTATTACAACATCAATATTAAATAATATATAATAATAAAAATGTTATTAAGTATGGAACCAATGCGGTTCAAATACATTTATATTTTCTGATACTTCTCAGAAGAAAGAAATTTTAAGTAAGGAAATATAATAAATAATTATTTATCGGAAATACTGGTGGAAAAACAGTAGATTCGAAACGTCCAAATACGTCAGAGAACTGCCACATCTGCGCATGTACCAAACCGGTAAATGCAAAACCAGAGGACATAATGACGACAAGAATACCCAGGCAACCCTGGGAAGTACTAAGCGTAGACCTGATGGGCCCCTACCCAAGAACAGCGAGGGGAAAAACGCAAATACTAGTGGTCACGGATTGCTTCAGCAGGTGGGTGGAGGCCTACCCAATTGGGACAGCAACCACAAGGATTATAGTCGAAACAATTGAAAAGGAATTCTGTTCACGTTTCGGATACCCACGCGTTATACTATCAGACAACGGACCACAATTTGTATCAAGACTAATGAAGGATACCCTAACTAAATGGGGAACCGAAGCATGGACGACCCCAACAATTAAATGGTCCAATTTACCACCCACGGGCAAACCCAGTAGAACGACGAAACCAAGAAATCAAAAAGGGCTTACGAACACAACTACTGGGGAAACCCCACAGAACATGGGACGGAATCTTACCATCGATAATGTTCGCCATCCGAAACAGGAAAAACCAAAACACAGGCCACTCTCCAACCGAATTAGTACTAGGCAAAGAAGCCAAGGCACCTGGGGACTGGTTCCTTCAGGGGGGGGAGGGAGACAAGGGGAAGTTCCCGGACCGGGAAAACTCCTAACTGAGGAAACACACCGACTAACGGGTAGCCCCAGACACAAAGTAGGAGACTGGGTCTACTACCGGAACCACCCACAATCCAAGGGGGACCAAGGCTTCCACGCAGGCTTCGCCCCAAAATGGCTGGGACCAATTAGGCTAAATAGATACTTGGGAGGCGGGGTATTCACCACCGAAACTAACCCCGAGCACAAACTACATAGTTCGTGCTTTAAGCGCACAAGGGAACCTAATAGCGAGCCCATTACCATTACAGATGGCAGGCCAAAACCCGCAGCGGGCGGACCCGGGGAGACGGTTCAACCTGAACAACTCCGACTACCGACCCGGCAGGTCAACGGTGGCCGACATCGTCCAGGAGCTGCTGGACGGCGCTGCAGCCAACTTGGTAATGGCCAGGCGTATGGCCGGGCGGGCCGCGGGAATCCCCACATGGGAGGAACTAACCCGGGCCTGGCAGACGAGGAACCACCGGCCCATTACTCGGAGTACGGAGACCCAGACCCCAGGACCAGAGGAGATAGGAGGCGCCGTGACGTCGCGAGGGACGCAGACCGAACCACCCCCAACCCCCGAACTCGGACAGGTGGGAAGGTGGGCCGTCGCGGCAACCGCCGCGGAACTGGTGGCTCACGCAACGGTGCAGGTGGCACTGGATCGGGGGGTAGTCACCCTACCGACAACGGCGAGCCGGGCGTCCAGGAGCGGCAGGTGGACCACGCACACCGTCCGGCCGGTCGACAACGTACCGTCCAGACTCCGATCGCCACGACGGGCCAGGACCCCCGCCGCGGCCGCAGCAGTGGGCAAATGGTTGCCGATGTTCCCCACAACGCCCAAGGGGGACACTTCCCCGAGGAGGACCAGACGTGTCCAGACCAAGGCGCAGCTGAAAGCCGTCTCTCGACCGCCAACCCCCAGCCCGGAGCCCGAGAAGGAAGAGGACGAGCCAGCGCTGCAGCTCAGTGTGCTCGACGGAGACCTCCCGGACATCGACCTCCTGATGGGCGAAGTAATGAGCGACTAAGCACTCATGCCGAAGGGTCCCGCGGACGCATCGACCGGTCTGGGGGGGGAGCATGTCGCGGTCGCTACCCAACAGGTGGGTAACGACCGCTACGTGCGCTCTTCTCGACCGATCGTTGGTACGACTGACCCGGGTCGGAGTGGGGGCGTCCGGCGCCATGGGTGGGGACGGCGGTCTCGGCCGACGTCCGTACTCGCGGCGCGACGGCGCGGTCATTCGTTTTGTCTTGTATCAACCGTCCGCGTTGCCGTTTCACCTTGTATTTTGTAAAAACCATGTTTTGTAGTGTGTAACGTTATTAAAAGTAAACCAAATCATTAAATATTCCGACCAGTGTTTATTTTTGTTATCACTCGTGATCCGAGTGATACTACGGTCACCCACGTCCCACAGTTCCTCAAGGAAACATCGTGTCAATATAACCCACTTCCAAAATACTATAATGTAATTAAAACTGTTGGAATTATAAACAACACATTCTATTTAATGTAGAGTATAAGTACCTAATATATTCGCACTGTAGTTCAGCAGACCCTGACTATAGGTACATGTTTATAATACTACAGCAGATATGTCTTGTGTAGTGTAGTCAGGTATACGCATAGTTAGTCGTTGATTCATATTACGCCTCGTAACACTATTGTACATCGTATCATACTTATTATTATATTATATACCTAATACCTATATCCGATCTTATTATTATTTACCTTTAAATTCTGTATAATATCTGTGTACTCCAACAGGTTATGGGCCCAATAGTAAGGTATTTATAATAAAGTCGTGAATAGTTGGTAAAATAATAATTGATTAACGAATTGCGTGTTTTGTGTACAGCAATAATAATTCGCGAAGTAAGTGCAGTGTAGTGTGCGTGCGTTTCTTAATGTGCAGATAGTGTACATTTGCGTTTTTTTAAATATGGAAAACGAACAATATAAAATCAACAAGCTCAAAGATGCATCAAATTGGGACATGTGGACATTTCAAATTAAGGTAATCATGAATGCAGCCGAAATATTTGATGTAGTAACAGGAATGAATAGTAAAAATAGAACGCTAGAACAGTTAACTACACGATTGATGGTGGAAGAAACACGACAAGTGCAAGGACAGAAGGTCCGTGATGATGGCACTGAAAGTAGTGCTTAGACTGCAAACAAAGGCAAGTATAACAAAAGTCAAAAATACGTGAACAAAAATTATAATACAAAACTAGGAAAATGCAATCACTGTAAAAAAACCAGATTCCATACAAGATTTGAACCAAATAGAACTTGAAAAGTATTTATTATTGTCAAATGTATGAATTGTAATCCTTTACAATGGTGGAAAATGTTCCATTCAGAATTTCCAACATTGGTAAAATTAGCTATGAATTAGCTTTTTTTAATTGTTATTTTTTCACAAGACGTGACATTGTTATATTATTTTTTTCTTTTTCTTTTTTTGTTTAATTCCTAAATGAGTCAGTAAATAAAATTGTAATGATTATGATTACAATAAATATATATATATATATAAATATTATTTTTTTAAAGTTATCTTACTAACATAATTTGCTTGCGGGTTGGATGATTTACAGTGAACTTTTTATATTCCTACTCTGTAAACAACACACATTTTTTTTATGTTCTGTAGGTTAGTATTTTTTGAAGTATCGTGAATCTGGATGACTTGAAACTTTGATGTGACTTAAAACAGTTTCATTTTTTATTAATCATAACAATATATTATTTTACCTAGATTTAGTAATAACTAATAAGTGAACCGTTCTTGGATTAAAATATTTACTAAGTTCATCTTAATTTGAAGCCAAAAATTGAAATTAATTTCGAATTGGTATAATATCTTTATTCTAAGTAATTTAGTGCAATATTAAGTAAATTCAAAATAAGTTATTGACAAATTTTTGTCATAACACATTCAATTAGCAGAAAATATTAATTTGGACTAGAAGGTTACATTAAAACAACTTGAATACCTACCTACCATTTAGGTACTTAAGTTACTTAGCTTCTAATTGATTTCTTTTAAAGTTTAAACCTATACTGTAGCAGTGTAGAAGAATAAAGATATAAAATACCTATTCATGTAATCATGCTGTTTTATAGGTAATATATGTTGATAACTGATAGGTATTGACGGTTTAAAAAAAATCCACTTGTTTTATTAGTTACCATGCATCTATGGCAAACAGCAAAAGGAGACGTTCACTCGGAGCGAAACAATAACTACTGAAGCAGGGCAAATAATACACAGCGTCGTATGTAGACTCATGGAAGAGAATTCTTAGGAGGTAAAATATAATTAATTAATTATGTCTATTTTATGAAACATAAATCTGAGGTTAAAGAAAAACTTAATTGTTTTCTGAGTATGGTTAAAACTCAAACAAAAAAACGTTATTAAAACTATTAGAAGTGACTGTGGCTTAGAGTATAAGGATCCCGAAGTTCAATCAATTCTAAATCATCTTGGTATAAAGCATGAAACCAGTGTACCTTATACTCCTGAACAAAATGGAAGAGCTGAACGTTCAATGAGGACTATTTGTGAGGCAGCCAGAATTTTCCAAAATCACTGTGGACAGAAGCAGTCAATACAGTAGTGTTCTCATTAAATTATACTGGTAATTCAGGGAAAGTATGTAAAACTCCATACGAGTTATAGTTTGATAAACTCCCTAAAATAGAAAAGTAAGTTCGTATAATTTGGAATATAGTTTAGTTCCAAAACAACGACGAAAGAAGTGAGATGCAAAAAGCCGAAAAAAATACTTTGTTGGATATTCAGAAATTTCAAAAGGGTATCGTATTTGGTATAAAGAAAATAACGAGGTGTCACTCAGTAGAGACGTTATTTTCAAGGATGAAAGTGTTGTAAATTACCAACTTGTAGAATGTTCTAATAATTTAAATGATAGTAATACCATTGATGTTCTTAGCTTACACAAAGACGACTCATTAGAACACAGTAATAAATCAGAAGGAGATGAATCATGAAAATTAATTTGGATCAATAAGTGTAGATAACAATGATAATCAAGAACATGAACAAGGAAATGGGTCAAATGATAACGTGTACATCTTGCGAGACAGAAGTAATATTAAGAAAAGCCATTACGTTATGACAATTCAGTCTTTTTCGTAGTCAAATCCGATCCGGTGAATTTCAAGGAAGATGTGGGATCACAAAATTCAGAAAAATGGATAGAAGCCATGAACAATGTGTCTCTTGAACAAAACGAAACATGGTCTCTAGTAAAGTTACCTAAGGACAGAAACATTGTACATTGTGCTGGGTGTATAAAACAAAATACAATGGTCATGGACATGTTGATCGATACAAGGCTAGGCTAGTAGCAAAAGGGTTTAGTTTCGGTATTGATTTTAATGAAACTTTTAGTCCTGTAGTAAAGTTTGATTCAATTCGGTCTATTTGGTAGATGGACGATTAACATCATTGTAATTATGCCCAAAAAATGTCTTACGTCGTTTATCGTTATTTTATTTGGTTTTTCAGGATTTTGTAGAATACTATAAAGCGTTGACTGTTTGGCAATATGTGCTAATAATTCATTATCAAAAAAATAACGAAAAAATTCTCTAGGTACCTAATGTAATTTATTTTATTTCGTCAGGCATTGGTTTTTCCCCAAAAAATTTATAAACTCGGGATTCTGTGAAAAATATCCTTTTCTCCAAATGGGGTCCAACTTTTTTATTTTTGGTATATTTTTTGTTTTAGGAGTATTAGAAGCAATTAGTTGTCTTGTGGATCTACGTTTCTACTAATATGTATTTGTGAAACAAATGACGAAGCTGGTGAAACAGATCCTATTGGCAAGGATTGTAAGTCTGATGGGATTTGAATGACAATAGGGAATTGTGACGTTGAAGCACCGAAATTAATTATATTATCTTCAGCAAAATACAAGGGATAATTCAGTATATTATCAGCAACGTCTAAAGCTTCATTTAAAGTGAGTGTGCCCGAGTGGGCAGCCTTGCACTTAGACCAATACAAGCAAACTTATCGTCGCTTTGAATAGCTATACTTAAATTCATTATTCACTAAATTATCACACATTTTATTTTATTATTTTTAAATAATAAATAATACGAAAAAAAACTTTCTTAAAATTGTAGAAATCGATGGAGTCAGGAGTAGTAATAACCAGTAGCGCCCAACACTATTACCAGGTGTAGCGGTCGCTACAACTTTAAAATATGGGGTGGGTGGGTGCCGGGTGGGTGGATACAATAACATAAAATAATTAACTTGAGATATGTTCATTATTAATCAGATTATATTGGTTGATACCTTAATATTTAATAATAATATCAATTAAAATATGATAAAATGTACAAAATAATATAATTTTGAGTTTGTGAGGGAGTAGGTGAGTGCCGGGTGGTTAAAATTATCTCTTGATACACTTGCAAAAAGCTGCATCCGAATTGCATGATAAAAAAAAAATGTCCAAATTGCATGCCGTCTCTTGTAGGGGTTTGTCCGAATTGCATGCCATCTCTTAGAGGGGTTTGTCAGAATTGCATGCTGTGAACCACACGTTTATTTACTATGCACTTAAGCAACTTAAACTTTTTTTGGACTTTCCTAATTTTTTTTTAAAAAATGCATGTACAGAAACGCTCTCTTATGTATGCTTTTTACAACTGATTAGTGATTAGTTTCTAGATTGAAATATTTTTATATCCGTGTAAATATTTTCCCAAACTGTATCTATATTGGAATAATGTAGTATATATTGTGGTCTGTTTCACAGACATATCGATCAATTTAGTGTTTGTAGCTGTCAAATTTATAAGCATGTATATACAATATTGATCTGAAATAATATTAAGATAAGAAAGGTATAGCTATGACCATAAATAATAGTAATAATAATATAATTTAGATCAAAAGGAGATATCATCTGTAGTTTTTCTGTGTCTTATAATAATAGTACGTCTTGGAACGTTAACGAAGTGTGTTAACTGTAGTGTGATCATGGAACCACAAGTTGAATATATTTTGAGTGAAAAGAACAAAAAACTTTTTGTAATTGATGATTTTTAATTTTATTTTCAAAAGTTAACGTGCAATGATATTTAAAGGTGGGCTTGTTATAAACGTTCGTGTACGTCTTACATAAAATGATTTTACATAAACGGTGAACATAAAATTGTATTCCGTAAGATAGATCATAAATCATAATCACAATAAAGATGACAAACAAAAATGAAATAGACAACGGGTATGTAATAATTTAAAACGTAAAGCTGTAGGTGATCCTTTTGAAAAACCAAGTAAAATACTGCATCGTGAGCTATTAAAGGGAGATATTAGTACATGGACGACAAATGACACTACACGAGTTCGAAAAAAATTACATTATACCCGATCAAGCATTTATCCTAAGCTGCCAGAAACTTTGATTGATTTACATACAGTTTTAGATAATTTAAACATCAAAACTAATAGAGACGAAGATTTTTTATTTATTAATATTCATGAAAAAAATATTGTAGCTTGTACAACACACGCAAATTTCAAATATTTAAGTGAGTGCGAAATTGTATTTGTTGACGGTAGGTACATTAGAAAGTTGCCCTAAGATGTTGTATCAATTATTCATAATTCACAGTGTTAAAAATCACAACTTTTTTTTTATTAACGGGAAAAACAAAACAAATTTATGAAGATGCTTTGAATAATTTATTAATGAATATGAACGATTTAAACTTAAATTTATCGCCAAAAATAATTTACGCTGACTGAACTAGCTATTCATTCTGCACTTCTAGTTGTTTTTTCAAACACAATAAGAAAAGGATGTCGTTTTCACTGGGTAGAGCATATGGAGAAAAAAATCAATCAGTAGGTTTATGTACAAATTTAAAAAAAAAACAGAAACCGGATTATTTTTAAAATTATTTATTGGACTGTCATTTTTAAATTCAAATGATGTAGACGACTGTTTTACGAACGAAATCATGGTAATTCAAACCAACGATGATCGTACATGCATTTTGTGACTACTTCTTAAAAACGTATGTGTGGCTAACAGTTTATTTCTACCATCTATTTGGGATGAATTTTCTAATTCTACAATGCGCACAACTAATGTTTGTGAATCATTCCATTCCAAGCTGAATAGCATGTTTTACTCCCCAAGTCCTAATATTTCTCAATTATTTGTTGTCTTTAAGCAAGTACAATGTGATATATATGTAAAAATGCATAGTTCAAATTTAAGTAATAGACGCCGGGAAATATTAGAAAAAGAAAAAAGTATAAGTTCAGTGATGACGGGATTTCAAAATAATGAAATTAATAGACTTGTATATGTAGAAAATTTGGCATACATGGCATTGCCGACGACAAAATAAACAAAACTAAATGTCTAATATATTATGACGTTGAATATGACTAAATAGATAATTATATTATTATAATTGTATACCTGTTATTATGATATTATTATTATTATTGTTTTTTGTTTAATTTATTATTATTATTATACTGTAACGTAATTTTTCATTGTAATATTAACCGTTTTAAAAAATTATATTATACTATTTTATTCTTCAAAAAATGCTGGTTCCATATTGATATATTTTATTATTATGAATTATTATTATTTATTATTTTGTATATTTAAATTAAAGTGTACAGTTATTATCTATTGGCACCCTTTAGAAAAGTGTACATTTGTTTCCATGATATTTCAGACTTAAACATAGTTAAAACTTATATTATCATCTTCAATGATCAAGCAAATTGTTATCAATCTTACCTTATGATAATTATATATAAATATTAAACATTTTTTTTTTATTCACCATCAAGTATAAAAAAATCGAAAATTATAGTCATTGGCACCTAAAATTGTGTTATTGGTTTTAAAATTTCTATTATTGGCATCATCTTAAATTATATATGTAATTTAATAGCTTTACCGATTCATTTGGTTAAATTAATAAATAAAACTACCTACCTACTTATACTATTTTATAGATAGATAGTAGCTACTACTTAGGTATAATGAATAATAATTAAAAAACACATATATAAGCACCAAACAAAGCTTAAACTAAACATAACTGTAGAAAAATATACATATTTACTTTATAATTCTTAATAAAATAACTAATGAACTAATTAATTGTGTTGTAAAGATATTTCATAATTTATTATTTAACTACCTATATGCTTCACTTAGGTAACTCATTCTAAAATTCATAACATTTTATTTACTCGCAATATGTAGTACTGTATTGTGGTTAGTATTATAAAAAACTAAAATTAGTACATCTAGCAGCAATTATAATTATGTTAAACTAGTATATGATTATAATAGGAAGAAATAATAAAATACATTTCAAAGTTTAAAATATTTATTTGGTTAAAATTAAAACCGTCTTATGTTTTATCACTCTTTTCAGTCTTAAGATTTTCTTAAATTTAATAGTTAACAAATAAATTATTTAAGTTTCATACTTAACAAAATTCAAAAATATTAACACTATAGAACTTAATAAACTAAAAACAATTACATGATTTAATTTGCATACCAAAATTTAAAAATTTTTACAGTTTAGACCTCATTAAAGTAAAAAAAAACAAAGTATTTGATTATAATAAGAAGAAATAATAAAATACATTTCAAAGTTTAAAATATTTAGGTATTTAGTTATAATTAAAACAGTCTTATGTTTTCTTATCACTCATTTAAGTCTTAACATTTTCTCAAATTTAATATTTAACAGTTAAATAAAACACAATTAAATTATTTAAGTTTCATACTTAACAATATTTAAAAATATTAACAATATAGAACTTGATAAACTAAAAAAAAAACATAGAACCTTCTTATAACAATAAATATTAAATAAGTAGGTTAAAATTTTGGCAGGAGTCACATATAAATAATATTGATTCCCCTGATCCTTCATTGCAGATGATTTTTATCTAAACATTTTAAATGATAAATGTATGAACAAAACTCACAAGACAAACCATTTTGAACATCATTTAAACAATGCCCACATCCAAAACACAGTCCAGTATTTTATAAATACTAGAAGAACTTGACTTGTTACTACATTCATCTGTGTTTAAGGTCAAAACATCAGAAAATTGTTTTGTTTTAGAATTTTCAAAAAGTCCATATGTAATAGTTTCAGCTGGTTTTTTATTTGAAACCAATGGTTTAAAAATATTTCTAACCACATTTTTTCTTGTTGTAATATTTTTACACAATTTTAGTTTTAGTTAATTTATTCTCAATTTATTCTTTGTTTTTTCCTGTTTTTTTTTGTTCTATAATATTTCTTTTTGATTTTTCTTTTTTTTTTCATACATTCTTTGCCACTTATCAGAAGAATTAACAAATGGAACCAGCTCAGTATTTCGCTAACACTTACGTTCAGGAGTTATTGGCCATATTAGACAAGTGTCAATTGGAGACACCTGAAGTTTTTTTATCTTAGCGAATGGTGTGATAATTTTGTCTTCGGATTCTTACAATACATTTTAGATTCTGAGTGGAATAATGAATGTATTGATTTTACAATGATGTGTGTTTTTTTATTTTTGTGTCTGTCATCACCTTTTAGGACAGTAAAAGTGCTTGGATTTTCTTCAACAGTACCTTTTCTGATAGGAAAGTGAATCTAGTTGGTACTTTGAGGGGGTCAAAAGTAACATTTTTCCAATAGTTTTCAAAAGCGCCGTGAAAAACAAAAGAAAAAATAAGGAAAAACAGGAATTTTTACGCAAAATCTGTTTTCGAGAAAATTGATTTTGGTTTTTGGTGCAACTCTTAAACAAATGACCGTAGGTACATGAAATTTTTACTGAGTGTTTATATTAGCATTTTCTATACACCATAACATTTTCCAAATATTTTGACTTATTTTGAGCTGTTTACGGACATTTGTAGTTTCTGTTTATATTTTTTTTTTCTATAAATATCAATAAAATTTTATTTGTTGGTTAAAAAAGCTTGAAAATTGAATAGAAGGTTCTTATTATATTGTTTCAAAGGCAGATGAAAAAAAATTAAAATCCGTAGTCACAATTTTTTTTTATAAGCATCTAAAGTTCAAATATTGACAAAATACGTAAAAATGACGAAAATTTGCAAATTATTTTGAGTTAAGAATTCGTAAAAATTTTTCTTTTTAAATCTAAGATTTTAAAATATAATGCCAAATTTCTCATAAGTTTATCTATCTTTATCAAAAAAAAAAAATATCTAATTAAAGCCAAATTAAATTTTTATGAGCGTTTGAAATTCATATTTTTACAACATTTGATATTCACTCGGTTTCTCATGTAACGATTTTCTTATTTTGTTGTAATTAAAAAACGAATGACTGTAGATACTTGAAAATTTAACTGAACGTTTATATCAGAATTTTTTATATACGATAAAATATTGAAAATAATCTGACTCTTTTTGAGCTGTTTACGGACATTGTCAGTATTAAATTTTTTTTTAGTTTTTTTTTTTTTATAAATATCAATAAAGTTTTATCTGTTGGGACAAAAAGTGTAAAAAATTAATACCTACAAGCAAGGGCGGACTTACCATTTTTCCGCCCTTAGGCATTACAACACTAGCCCTCCGTACATTTGCGTGCTCCCACGGGGGGGGGGGGGGAGTAATGATCCATGAAATAAAACAAAACTATAAAAATTGTAATTAGGTATTTTTATATTTATTCATACCGACTAAACAAATAAATATTAATACAATTTTGCATAGGTACATTTGTATACTTGTACAATAATTAAATCATTTTGCGCTTTGATTTATCTGTAGCAAAATTATCTATGATTTGGTGATGAGCACTCTAGTATCTATAATCGTAATCGATTAGCAGATTTCTGAGCAGTATGCACTATACAGGAGACAGTGCCAGCGTCGCGCGTCGTCGCAATATTTAATATTATTAATTACTTTATCAAGACACCTGATTTCCAGAATTAATTCCAGTATTTTAATTGTGGTGCCGGGTGCGTGGTGAGGCGGGTCATTCCAGTAACTAGTAAGCACTGTGTGAGCTGTCCCCCACCTAGCTAGTAGAGCGGCTATATACAATGTAGTAATGTACTCGGCGGCCCGAGGCAGTATATTTGACCGCCTTGGCTGGCATTTTGCGCATGCGCCATTCACAATATTGTACGTGTTTACGCCGCACACCCGTATACCATCTCCCATGCATTAACAAAGGCAACGCCGGCAACTGCCTCGTCGAGCGTCGATGTCGAACCTCTAGCGGTGGCGGCGCGCGCTGGATTAAACTCAAACGGCAAGGTTATTATAGCTTATTAATTAAAACGTTACTGCGACGTGACTACGTGAGCCATTCTCCAGTTTCATGCAAGTTGTAAACGAAAAAAAATTAATATAAAATATAAATTTAGGTAAATAGAATTATGAAATTATGAAAAACTAAAAAGTAAAAATTAACTAAAAAATTGCACCCCCAAAAATATTGCGCCCTAGACCAGTGCCTTGATGGCCTATGGGTAAATCCGCCCCTGCCTACAAGGCTCCTGATATATTGTTACAATAGCAGTTGAAAAATATTAAAAATACATAGGCACAATTTTTTTTTTATAAGCATTTAAAGATCGAATTTTGACAAAATTTATGAAATTTAAAATTGAATAATTATTTTTTAGTTAATAATTTATAAAATGTTCAACTTTTATATCTAAGGCTTGAAAATTTAAAACAAGATTCCATGTAAGTAGTTTATTCTGTTACCAAAAAATCTAAAAAATACATAAGCATAGTTGCGCCGGAGAAGGGGGGGGCAGAGGGGGCAATTGACCCCTCGGATAAAATCCGAAGGGGGGCAAAAGTATATTTTTGCCCCCCTACCACATTAAAATTAAAGGGTAAAATACAATCGTAATTTACGCTTAATTTATACGTTTACGTATTCAAAATAAGTCTCATTTTCACGAGTGTGCGTTATAATAATTAATATTATTATTATTATTATCGATTTATTATTATAAAATAATACAATTTAATATAAACATAATATTATTGAGTAATTTTTATAGACGTTTTCGGTCGGAGTGCTTTATCAAATATTTATAATTGGAAGTTCCACCAGTCCCGGATAGTGTTCTCACAACATAGTTACAATATTGTTTATTATTACAATATCATTAGGCTATTTTTGAGTTTTTACAGTTTATATCGTTTACGATACGATTCCGATTGCCGATTAGTGATTACTGATTACGACTATTAAATGAGTACGCTGTCGTGATCGTTGACTGTCGGCTACAGTATACAGTTTACACTTTAGTACTTTACAGTAACATTCATATTAAATATTTACCAACTGTAATTGTTTAAACACGTTACACGTACCGGTACCTCCAATGGCTGTTCCCAATCCCCAAAAAAATATTAGAGACTTTTTCAAATTGAAAACACCTGTGAAAATTCAGGAACTTATACCTAACGAGGTAAGTGTAAGACATACTTTCAAATAAATTTGTTTTATTTGTTGTAATTATTAATCTGTCTAGTAAAATAAATTGTTATAAATATAATTATTACTGATATAGTGATATATCAATATACCTAAATCAAACTGATTTCTACAAAGCAATATTTTTGTTGAACGAATAATAATTTTACTTTTTAGATACCTACCAATTATTTTTTTATTTCCTACTCAAATATATTTCAACAACTAATGTCGTTAATTAATATTTGTAGACAGTAGAACAATTATATTTCTGTATAATATATTGTTACTTTTGAATACAACTTCAGGTATTTATTTATTATTTTTATTTTATATTTATTTATATATTGACATATTGTTACTTTGGAATATAACTTAAGGACTAAGGTATAAATTAAATACATTTTTATATTTCATTTATTATATTTATTTAGATACTGTTACTATAACTTTAGGTATAACGTAAATATGATTCATGTTTTGTTTCAATATATAAATGTATAAATTTAATCACTAAATTAATACATTTATATGTTGGTAAAATTTGCTATGTTAAACTAGCTGGTAAACTTTTAAATAAAAAAAATATATATACATATATTTATGTATATACCTATATATTAAACTACCTATATTAACGTTAAAAGAATAAAATATTAAGAAAGGTTTTCTGTTATCAATTACAAATAAATATATTATAATAATTGTTAGGTTTTTTTTTATGTTTTGCCCCCTTATGAAAAATAGTTCCTGCGCCACTGCATAAGCACAGTTTATTTTTATAGTCATTTTAATTTCAAATTTAGACGAAATTACATATTATAAAACCTAGAATAACTATTTTAATTATTTTGTTATGATTGTATATTATTCGTGGGTACTTGAAACTTCTAAAGGATAATATTATATATCTATGATAGTTTCACACTATCACAATTTATTGTTGATGTATTAGTACCTAATGGATATTGTGATATGAATAATTTGGAATTTATTACAGGCACCTATTATAGGTCAATTTTTTTTTTAATACCATAGATAAGTATATACAGGGTGTCCCGTGAGGATTTACTCATTGCGATATCTCCTGAAATAATGGAGACATCGTAATTCTGTTTTTTTATTAAGACTCACAGAGGTAAGCACTACAAATAACTAATTTTTTTTTTATGTTTTGGTAAAAAAGTTAAAAAATATATTTTTTTAATTAATTATTTAAAAAAATATTGAAGATTGCCATTTTGTAAAGTTTATTTTTCTGAAAATATTAACGTTTCAACATTTTAATTTCATTAATCTCCTGATTTTTTATAATTTTTCTAGTTTGAGAAAAACTGCGAATTATTAATTGATATCTACCATAGATTTATAAACCAATAGACAGCACTTAGAGAGAGAATTCAGTGGTACGATATACATAGAGTGAGCGAGAAAAGAAATAAAGTAGTTTCGTTTTTTCTCTCTCAGTTATATGGTATTCAATATAATCGCCTAGCATTAATGGCAGGGCGGAGTGTAATGCGCTGTCCATTAGTTTAATAGATTTATATTTATATTAAACTTGGTCATGGTAAATAATATTGTGGTGAACTATCACTTATGACCACATTATCACAGAGTTTTTCTAGTTATGAGAATAATCACTGATCATAGTGCTATCAAATACATGGCCCGCCGCCCGCGTATTTTATTTCTTTAAAATTGTTGAAATTTTAAATAAAAATAAATAAATATTTTATGAAAGATCAAATATGTACATCTCTGTGATACCAGTAATACGGGTAATACGGATGGATATATTATAATAATTATAATCAACATTTTACGTATTAATATCATACCATTTTATTTTAAGGACGTTCGAATGTACTCATGTCTATACTCCAATGTCTATTATAGTAATTTAAAGTAGCAAAGTTCTAAAATGTTTGATACCTTGTTATACTACGTGTCTACATAAGAAACATTACGAACTTTACTTTTTTGAAAAAGGAACAGGAAATTTACTAAATTAAAATGTAAGTACCAAACATAATTTTGACTTTTTATAACATTTAATAAATAACAATTTTTTTTCAGCATATGTTCAAATTGTTTTCCACCATTGTTGATGCAATATTCAAACCTTTGTGGAATAGACTCATAAACACTGTTTAGCATATCTGATGATATAGTTTCACAGGCATTTTTAATGCGCTGAATCAAATCATCTAATGAAGTCGGTTGGGTGGCGTACACTTTATCTTTAAGGTACCCCCATAAAAAAAAATCAAGAGGAGTCAAATCTGGCGAACGAGGAGGCCATAATAATGGTCCATTTGTACCAATCCATTTTTCAGGGAACTGCCTATGCAAGAATTCTCTGACTATGCAACTGTTGTGAGGAGGAGCACCATCTTGTTGTATCCACATTTCTTTTCGTAGATTTAGAGGTATTCGTTCCAATAAGATGGGTAATTCGTTTGACAAAAAATTCAAATATTTCACACCTGTTAAAAGTAGGTATACTTTAAAAATATAATATTTATCATACAGAATATACATATGTATACTATACTCCGGCTCACGAGAGTCCATACGTAAACCGCGCATCGATCCTGACGGTCGCGACAGCTGCCGGCCGAATTTTCTCCCACTATAGTGCTCTTCCCACCACTCGGCAACGTGAATACAGCGGGTCATAAAAACACGACTAACGACGGCTGTCGGCGATCGTTGCCGGCCGGTTTCCAATCGGTAGATTCAGCGTATCGAAGGGGAACCGATGCGCAGCGACGGACGCGTTCTGACATATGGACTCTCGTAGGCCGGAGCACGATCAAAGATATACTGGTTACACATCGAGACTGTATAACACGGCTCGAAAAGCGCGATTGAAAATGTACTGACTAGTAGCACTATCTAGTGGTCTCTTCAACTTATTTTAACCACGTAAATTTCTTAATTATGAAAACTAAGTATTTATTATTTATATATACCTAAATACCTTAGTACTATAATTACTACTTACTTTTATACATTAACAATTTAAAACCACGATTAAAGATATATGATATATCATTAATCGTGATATACACATTAGTACTTGTCTACTTTAAGACACTATAAATCTATAGAGTATAGACTATAAACAACAAAATGACTTGTTAGTTGTTGTATACAAATATCACATGAAATTTCCAAAATAACATTTGGAATACCTAAGGAATAAGGATAAAAGAAGAAAAAAAGAAATGGAAGTAGCTTTAGGCGTATTATTTAAAAAATCAAATCGGGTTTGTTCAAATCATTTTTATAAAGAAGATTTTAATAATACATGGACGTCAGGTGAAGGAACAAACCCATATACTTACAGTAAACTATTGTCTAATTGAAATTTTTTTTTTTTTTTTTGTTTATAAGTTTATTCAATTTGTTACAAAAAAGAGAACAATAAGAACAATTAATGGTAAAT
>NC_042493.1:36164862-36188487 GCF_005508785.2 Acyrthosiphon pisum | reverse complement strand
CATTACCATTTCTTCATCCTTTAGAAAAAATGGAAAGTGATAAAGTAGAGGTTTGTTAATTTCAAATTTGTAATGTAATAACTAATAGTAGTACCTACGTTGTATTATTTAATTTAGCTAATTTATTTATTTTATTTAGTATAACTTTTAACTATTAAATATTTATAATTAATCATTAATATTATTTACTGTATTTATTGACAAAAAACAGATGATTGTAAAACACTAAATGAATTTATTTATTTATTATGCGTTATGTGGTGTGGAGACCAAAACCCTGAAAGCAAAACAAACAGTGCTGTGGTGGCTTCGCAATTCTTCGTCCATCAACCTTGTACGTAGATAATTTTTAAATAATTGATGACCTCATAGTGATTAATATTATAATTAAATAATCTGGTTTGTTTCTAGGTGCTCTTTGACTACGAGAAAACAAAAAAAAAAACACTTGGGAGGCGCGTTGGATGTGTACCCAAAGTATAACTTACAAAAAACGTGGGTTACACTTTGGGAACACAGACCATTCGTCCCCCAAGACCAAACAATTAGTGATATTGAGGAAGTGCTGGAGAAATACCAGCACCCTCAATATCCCAATTTTAATTTACCTAATCCACCTAAAGTAAGTATTTTAGTTTGCCTTGCTTAAAACATAGAAACTACCTACATAATCTAATCAAATGTTTTTTAAATATTGTTTTATAGTCAAATGTACCCAGGCGTATGCCAATAGTGATGCGTGTAAGAATTTTATAATTATAGTTAAATATTGTATTGAAAATTTCAAATTAAGCTATAATTTAATATTTTTATTTTTAATAGTAGTGTTTTATTTATTTACCTATCTTCTCAAATACATCTCAAGCTGTTCACGAACGTGCTACGTCGTTAAATAATTAAAGTGGATTCGATCGTCGTGTCCTTCACAACGATCATTACACTATTTTTTGTATGTCTGCTTTGAAAATTCACCAAAAATCCAATTATTGTACTATCGTATCCAAGTCTTTAACACTATCAGGTTAATCGTTTGAATAAAAAATTGACTAAATACAATTTTTTTTAGTATTTCCATAATTTTTACGGGATGATTATTTTCTACGGGATAAGCGATTTAAAGTCAATCGATTGTTTTATAATTTTTTAAAGTAGCAGACCATAGAGAAGACAATATTTTCCGTCAAAAGACACAATTTTCAACTCAATCTGCCAAATATTGAACATTTTATTATCAACGGCGTACTCGGATTTACGATTCCATAACTTAGTTGCCATTATATGAATAAACACGACTTTTTTTCGAATTTCGATTTTTCTAACTCTTTCAATAATTATTATTTTTTGATGTGCAATCTTGCGGTAAATACTATATCTACCAAAGTCCGGGTTTTGGATTTATTGTTTAGCTAAATGTATTATATATATATATTCAATATCTAATAATATTACTCTAGTAACTAGTTTATTATCCGAGTTAATGGACTGGCCTAAAACAAAACTGTATAACCTAACATCGATTACAAAAAAACGTTGTATGCAAGGATAGTCGGTAACGACAATACGACATACACTACGGGCATACACTAACCATCCCTTTACCCCCCTCACTATTGCTGGAGTCCCTTACAAAATACAACACTGCATTCCAGTTGCTGTAAGTAGCAGCTGTTTCAACAATACTCGCGTTACAACCATGTATTTGATCCTTACATAGGCCATTGCGCATGCCCACTACTATATGCCCAGAAGAGAGGGTTCGGTATGTATATGCCACATACATACCTACGTGGTTTATGTGAACGATTATTTGGACAGTATTTATATAAACGTGTGCCGTATTGCCGCTTTCGTCGTTTCGAACGTCAACAAAAAAATGATTTTTTTATTGCTTTTCATATTCATATTAAAGTATAAAATACAACGGACCGTTACCGACCTGAAAAAATATTAATACTTTTATTAAAAATAAATCGATTTTTAAGCGAAAACTAAAAAAAAATCATTGGTTGTTGACGTTCGAAACGACGAGAGTAGTAATAGACTACTGTAGTAACCAATAGCCATATAGGACATCCTTCCCATGTGTACAATAAATTGTAAAATAGCCTTATAATCGCTTATAATCAAAAATAATAATTAAGCCATACCTTATGTGCCAATATTATGTGTAGACTGCGGTGGCCCATTTTTTTGTATAAACACTGTTCACTAATTTATTACACACACTTAAAATGTTCAGAATGGTATCCTCAGTCATATTTTACTGTTGGAAAATATCCATCAACCCTACAACCGAAAATTAGGTTATTTTGGATCGTCACAAAATATTATTGTAATTAAAAAATATAATAACTATAGTACTATGACAAAAATTATATGTATTTCTCCGTCATAAAATGGTCTATCAGAAAAATATAATTTCATAAAGTTTGGGTAAAAATTAAAGGGTAAACAGACTTATGTTCAAAAAAGAAACCACTGTAATTACGATATTTTGGATTATCACAATATACATTTTTTCGAAGTAATTTAGGAAAAAAATATCTATAGTACCGTGACAAAAATTATATTTGCTTAATTGTCATGACCTGGTCTATCAGAAAAATACAACTTCATAAAGTTTAGGTAAGAAATAAAAGTTTTATAGGCTTATGTTCAAACACAAAATAACCCGCAAAAACGATGAAAATATGCCAAATATTTACGTTTAAAATGTTATTTCTTGAAAAATATTTGAAGTTAAGGTAAGTTTAGTATATATAAAGATTAAGTGTGATATTATCTATCAGAAAAATATAAATTTATAGAGTTCGGTTGGGAAATATAGTTTTTCAACTACATTTGGTGCGCAGAGTCAAGAAATAAGAGATTTTTTTTTTCAAGTTCTTATAGCTATTTTTGTGTAGTTCCTGTGAAACTGATAGTAGCATAAAACAATCAAAGAGGTTCTATACAATAGAATGCAGTTACTATCGTCTTCGCGGGAACTACACAAAAACAGTCATGACAACTTGAAAAAAAAATTGTGAAAACAGTTCTTCTTCAGACCTTCTACGCTGCGGCGGGCGATATGTGCATGCACACATTTATGCATACACTCATACAGACTCACACATACTAAGATACATACAATATACATATTTACTTAAACAGCATTTTTAACGATGTTTTTTTCACATTGGCATCACTGCTGGATCACTGGTATATTATGTTGGTATACTTCATGGTATAAACCAGGTTTTTACCGTCCAGATTTTTATGAATTTAAAATTTTGAAATTCCAGACACCATGTTTTTACGGTCCAGTTTTTTTTGGAATATATTTTTATGGATTTCAAATTTAGAAATTTCTACTCTCCTGGTTTTAACTAATTTTCTACTTATTTCTTAAACATAAAGTATTTTCATTCGTTTTTATCTTCATATATTTCTATAAACTTACATAAAAAAAAGTAAAAACAATAATCACAAATTAAAAATCGAAAAATTCTTCGTTCTTTTTCCACAATGGTGTACTTCTGGTATTATTGGGTTTAAACGGTGACTCCGTTTTTTGATTAATTATCCTCAACCAATTTGTAGCGCCGTACCATGTATGATTCTTAATATCGGAAATGCCGTTTTTCAAATTACCGAGTCGTTTAGTCAGGTCCGTCTATGAGACATAAACATTAATAATGAAGTAACGACTATTATATTGTGAAGAGCATATCCAACGCCCGGTTTATAGCAAGTACCCATATTTTTGTAAGCACGGGACCGTAATATTGGTTTTGAAAAATATACCTATCTATAAAAATATAATTATAAGGAAATTTTATTTCATATATTTTTTGGTAATATTACATACAAATATATACCTATACTGAAATCAAGTAAAAAGTGATTTTTGTTAAAACAATATTTATGTTAACAAAACGAATATTTGATTACTAATAGATGTTTAATAAACAAATAATGTATAATTTTTAGTAATAATAAACGGTTAGGTTAGGTATGTATATGATAATTAGTTATTTTTCTTCAGTTGTCACCAGAAGTGGCCCTTAGTACTTCGTACAGTTTTACGATTTTTGCCTAACGCTGGGATAGAAATCAATCTTTAAGAACCTGATGACATAGTATTAGGCTGGGACACATTGTCCAGTTTCGACCACAACGGTAACATACCATCCGGGTCGACCGGACACCTTTATTCGACCACACTACTTCGGTTTATAAACTTCCAAAACAATATTGTTTGTTTCCCTCAACAATTTTAAGATATGACATCGGTCCCATAATTTATTTTCATGTGGTGTGTATATTTAGATTTCTAAAATTTAAAATGCAAAAATCGAAGATTTTAGAATGCGACGGCACCACTAACATAATAGAGTAAATAATTGGCCCTCCATTAATGATCCTATGCGCCGATATGATTAGGTACTATTAAAAATTAAATCCACAATCACGGCAGCCGTCGTCGTCGTCGCATCAGCGTTGCCAATATTACCAAAAATATTACCATTCTTATAGATTATTGTATTAATACTCGAATATTTAATAACGATAAAAATTAGTGATATCACAACAAAAATCCTTTGTAAACTACGCGTAAAAATTAGTTTAGTTTCAACACTTGAAGGTGAAGGTTGTGTCTTATATTATTACTCTCGCTTTAATTGTAATAACAGTGTTTCGCCGGCTAATAATATGAAATATTTATTATAATTAATGACACCTTCTTTTTAAACTGTACTTTCAATTTATTTTACAATGGAAGTCACCGATTTAACAAATTCTTTCGATAAACTGGACACAATTATTAAATCCATCACTGAAATGAAAGGTACACTGAACAAAATTATAACAGCAATTAATCAATTTCGGGAGGATAAGAAGGCCATTGATTCAAGATTCAATGATCTTAGCGGTAAGTTAAACAATTTAATGAAATTTTGATTAAAAACAAATCAATTGGCTTGGCGAAGAATTATTTAGAATAGTATATACATATTAATAATAATATTTTTAAAATAATAATGAATTCTATTTTAATAGTGTCGTACATAGACCAAGTAAATAAATTATTGAAACAAAATAAGTTTACTTAAATTCAATATACTTAGTATTTATTCGTGATATCACATCTTTATAGTGCTTAAAGATCTTATTTTTTTTTTACTTAGCAATTTTTACACGTGGTTTACGGAGGGTTTTTGTTGTGATATAACAGTAATTAAATTGTAATAATAATCATTTTCATTTTCATTTATTTTCACATTTACTTATTGATATTTACTTTTATTTTGAATGGTTCCACTAAAATGTATTTATAATCTACAACATTTGTTGGAAAAGAAACTTCTTCTGTCCCATGACAGCACTCACTTTTTTATATACATCCGTTTGTCCGGGCAGTCCCCTCAACCACAACACGATGTGGTTTATTTTTGAACCGGACGGCCGTGGAGTTTATTTTAGAATAGTGTGGTCGGTCTAATTCAAAAAAATGTATTTCGATTGAACCGGACAACCGATTTCTACAGTTGCGGACAACAGTGTGTTCGCGCACTTACTGTTTGAATCTGTAAGCGAGCTTCAGACTATGTTGGAAGCCCTCATGGACGAAATTAAACAAATGGGCTTAGTTATAAACGAAGAAAGACAAAGTATTTGTACAGACACGGAAAAATTATAAAAATAATAATTTTGATAGTAAGAGATATGGAGTTTGAGTGGGTAGAAAAGTTAAAATATTTATGGGTGGAATTGAACGTGTCGGGCGATAACCACAAGGAAATACTAAACAGAATAAACTCAACTAACAAGTGCTACTATGGATTAAAGACAATATAAAATCTAATTTAGTATCAACCAGATCTAAATTGACTTTATACAAAGTAATGATACGTTCGATAGCGATATATGCGTTTGAAACCTGAGACACAACCAAAACAGACAAATAATATAATAATAAATAATAAATTAATGATTCTTAAATAACTTTTCCTGTAGAATCCAATAATGCTCATATATAAACTCTAAGATACTGCTTAACACCTCAAAACGCATATACGTACTCTTAGTTTAGTGGTATCAGACATTAATATTATTGTTTACGGAGGGAAAATGCAGTATGAGCACATTTATTAATAGCATAACCATGAAATAATATAAAATAATATAATATAATAATCATGGTCGATAGGCCAAACCACAACCACAGAATTAATAACAACCAGAATTTTAACAGCGGCTTCTTCCAAGACCATGGTTAATAGCGTATGTTTATAAATTATTATAATCTATGATAATATTATGATATTGTGTGATATGGCTAGAAAATTATCATCAAATGTGGGAACACACGGGCGTTATTTTACCACGCCATAATTTTACAGCGCGTTTTGTTAAAATACATTAAAATGAATAGAGCACAACACACGAGTGTCGCGCCGTAAAAATATCGCGCGATATTTCGAAAACAGTCGCGTGCACCATGACTTTACCGCGCGCTAAAAATAACGCACGATAAGTAATCTCAGTCGAAATGCATAATAATGAGAGAACACACACGCAGTAATAAAACGCGCGACTGATTATTATTTTAGTTAAAATATTCGTTCATTCGTCATTATAAAGTACCAACAGTCAACATGTCGTCAGAGGAAGAGTCTGAAATCGACATCTCAAATTTGACATCTAAAATTGATGTAGAACAGAATAAGTCTGTTAGATACCGAACTAGACGTAGAGCTATTGATTTAGTTTGTTGAAAGTAGACCTATTTTATAGGACAAGACGTTGGATAAGTTTTTAGACCGCAATGAAAAATGAAAAGCTTGGAGGGAAGTGTTTGGTTTGCAAATCCAGGGTTTGAACATCTTCAATTTATGGACCAAAAATTGATAGGTATGTAAAATACACTATTAATGAGTGTTGATGGTAAAAAGGATTTTGAAAATAAGACATATTATAATAATTTTGATGAAGAGTGCGAGGTTCCACCATAGGAAGCTAAACGGGATTCAAAATCAGTTTAACTAATTGCCAAAATTCAATTTTGAAATCTAATTTTTGATTTTCTTCCATTTTCTTGAACTCAGGTAGAAATGAAAGAAGAAACTGATTGTCAGGATCATCTTCTTCAGGATTTTAAAGATTTGCAGGTGTGTTTTTCATTAAATGAAGAAGATTTGTCTGGAAGGTTGTCATTCTTGTTTTATCTTTATTTTTTTCTTCGATTGCATTTTGTTTCTGACCTGTAGTATCTTCTTTTTGGTTTGAATATTCTTCTCCGAAAGTTTCGTCAACTATAAAATATAAGTCATACATCGAAACACTATAATTTTGAACATTTCCAGTAGTTCTTAAATAAAATATTATTATTAATAACTATTTTATTTCTTGTGTAATGATTATTAGATGAAAATATGTTTGTTAAACTGTACATAATTATTTACAATTTGTCGGAGGGGCCAACTTCATTTAGGTATAATTTTGAAATACTGTGAGGAAAACGTATGATAAATTTTTTATGAGAGCTTAAAATTCAATTTTTTACGACAATAATGGATATTCACACGTAAATTAACGATTTTACATTGGAAAGGCTATCTAAATTTTAAAAAAAGTTTAAATTTATTTTTTGTAAGATTAAATATCGTACCTAATGTAAAGAAACATGTAGCTTTAAATAAATATTATTTAAAAACTTTAAACTGGATCCAATTTTTGCAATACGAGTTCTTATTGGGACAATTGGAACCATCGTCTAAGAAACTTGCAAAGTTATATGGACCACCTTACAGCCTAAAGAGATGCCAAAACTGACAAGTCAAGAGCAATGGATGGATATTGCAAATAAGTTTTATAAAATGACTAATTTTCCAAATTGTATGGGAGCGGTAGATGAAAAACACATAAGATGTGTGAATCCAAGAAATGCGGGATTTATGTTTTTAAATAATAAAAAATACTTCTTTAATATTTGAATGGGTGTAGCAGACGCAGAATATTGTTTTACGACCATCGGTTTCGGTGCTTACGGTAGAGAGCGATTCTACGGTTTTTAAAGAATGTCCGTTTGGTAGAAAACTGTATTCCTAAAAAATAAATCTTCCCGCCCCGGTATGCCTACCTAATACCAAAGATTCTCCGCAACCCTTCGTCATAGCAGTAGGCGAAGCGTTTGGCCTACATAAAAATTTATTAAGACCGTACGCAGGACGTAGACTCAATGATAAAAGCAAAATTTTCAACTAGGTTGTCGAGGGCCAGGCGATATGTGGAATGAGCTTTTGGCATTCTAGCGAATAAATGAAGTTTTACACACCCCAATATTAATCAAAAAAGATTTTACTGATTGTATGGTAAAAGCATGCTGCATTTTAGACAACTATGTAGGAAGGAGAAACGGATATCAATTTGAGGATACATTTTTTAATAATTTGGACGATGTTCAAAACAATGGAAATGCCGGAGTTTGTCATGAAGGGATTGATTTACGAGAATATTTTGCAGATTATTTTGTAAACGTTGAGTTAGTTTCATTTAAACATCGTTTTACTTGATTACTTTTTTATATATTATACCTATAATTTTATTGTAAGTATTTAAAGTTATTTAAGTATTAATCTACACTTGTAAGTTACATTAAATTAACCCTTTCGCTCCCATTGTCCTAGTATAAGGACATATTATTCTAAGTGCTGTTGATAATCATATTTACGTTTATTTGTATCACTTGCAATTTATATATGATAATATACATGTGTGAATAACGAAAAAAATAACAAAACATGATAACAAGTAGTATTCAATACCTTAAACGTATATTTTCGGAACAAGTTGTCATGAAGAAAAAAGTCTCTTATGTAATCTTATATTTTTGTAATATAAAACGTTGTAGTACGGCCGGGAAAATTCTGATAATTTTTTTCCTCCATGATATAGTTTATAAACATGTGTTCAAAGAATCAAAATATTCGTAATTGTTATCAAACACTCGTAAAACGCGCGGGAACTTATGTCCTTCCTGGATGACATGGGGAATGAGCGGTATCATTAGTCATTACATCATTACAATGTAACGCTAACAACGTAAGCACATCAGATAAACATACACTGTTCATTATTTTTATTTTATTTTACAAATTTGGTACATAGTAGTTACCTATTACAGAATATTGACAGTTTTGCGTTTTGCAATTGTACCAATTCGCACAAAGTAAGTATATATTACCAGTTTAAAAATCTTTTTTCAACATAAATATCTAGTTACCTATGTACTTATTATTTTTTATTTCATTGTATATTTTTATTTATTTAGAATATGTCCCGTCGTGTGTTGTCCAGCGATATAATAATAGAATTGCTCGGAAACGGAGAAAACTCTGATTTATCTGATTTCTCTGATGGTTCAGATAATAATGAAGAAGATGAATTGGATAATCTGCTAGCTATGAATGAAGTATATGAAAATTTTGATTTTCAAAATATAGAGGATGATATAGATTGGAATATTGATAATATTGATGATGATATTGTGGTTGAAACAGAAAATGTAAGTACAATTTTTATTGCAAAAAAAAATCTTGAAATTAAATTTACTATTCTCATAGGTTGATAGAGTGCTGGAAAATCCAACTACATCGTATAAATATCATAGTGTGAGAAAAGAAAACATAAAATGGGACGCAAAGCCACTTACTACAAGAGAAATTGTTTTTACAGCAGTACCAGAAAAAGATTTTCCAAGTGCCCCATTACCACCTATAGAATATTTTCTAAAATACTTTTCAACTATATCATTTGACGACATGGCACATTTTACCAATTTATTTGCTCAACAAAATAATACTAGAAACTGGACAGATACTAATGTATCAGAAATGAAGGTATTTATTGGAATACATTTGTATATTGGTATTATTGGGTTCCCTCGAGTCATTATGTACTGGCAGCCAGATTATCGAATAGATATAATAGCAGATAACATGACAAAAAATAGATTTTTTGAACTAAGAACTAATTTTCATGTACAAGATAATTTATTAAATCCTACAGACAATAGTGATAAATTTTTTAAAGTAAGACCTTTGTACAACTCAATAAAAAAAAGATGCAATGAACTACATACTGAAAAAAACCTATGCATTGACGAACAAATGGTACCATTCAAAGGACGCCTTGGTCTCAAACAATATATGCGTGGTAAGCCCAGTCCGTGGGGTATAAAGCTATATTTATTATGTGGGGCTGGAGGCATGGTTTATGACCTATTACTATATCAAGGCTCAAACACCGAATTAGATCAAGAAACTAAGGCACACTTTGGATTAGGTGGATCAGTTGTTCTGAAATTGTGTGAACAGCTAAAGAAAAATAGACACATATTATATTTTGACAATTTCTTTACATCTTATAACTTATTAAATGCTCTTCAAGATCAAAAAATATATGCAGCAGGTACAGCTAGAGTTAATAGATTTGCAAATCCACCTCTTATGACAGATAAACATTTACGAAAATTGGGTAGAGGAGCATCTTTTGAAGTAACTGGATCTAATGAACATGAAGGAAGAACAAATCAAATAGGAATAATAAAGTGGTTTGATAATAAAGGTGTTGTACTAGCTTCTAACTTTTTGACATCAGGTAATACTGATGAAGTTAACAGATGGGACAAGAAAGAAAAAAAATACATTACATTAGAAAGACCAGAAATAGTAAAGTTGTACAACAAAAGTATGGGTGGAGTCGATTTACATGACCAATTGATCAGTTATTTTCGAATATTTATTAGATCACGTAAATGGACTCTTCGTATGGTAACACATTCTTTTGACATGGCTTTGACAAATAGTTGGATGGAGTACCGAAATGATGCAACACATTGTAATATTTTAAAAAAAATGGACTTGCTTCTTTTCAAACAACGTGTAGCAAAAACCCTTATTTCTCTTGGTAGAAGTCAAATGTATACTCCTGAGCGCAAAAAAAAAGTAGGAAGACCTAGTTCTTCACCTTCACCACCATTAATTCCAATAAAATCAAGAAAACCAAGAAATATTGATGATCCAACTCCATATAATGAAGTTCGTTATGATTGCAATAATCATTTTGCTATATTCGATGACAGACAACATACTACTAGATGTAAGTATGAAAAATGTATGCTAAAAACATCAATAAAATGTACAAAATGTAATGTACATTTATGTATGACTAAACAGCATAATTGTTTTTATAAATTTCATCATAATGAATAAATTGCCTTTATAAATGTGATACAACGTTATGTCTAAAACAACAAAAAGTATGTAAGTAAGTTACTAAGTTGCAATCAAAGTCTGACATTTATATTGTTTTTATTATTTTTTGTTTTAATTTTTTATATTGTTTCATAAATAAATAACTAATAAGTTACTAAGTTACAGTCAAAGTCTGACATTTGTATTGTTTTTATTATTATTTATACCTGTTTTATTATTTTTTGTTTTAATTTTTTATATTAGTATAAGTCTACTGATGTTATATTATTCAAATTGTGAAAATTATAAAAATAAATGAAAGTAACATTTAAAATTCAAACTGTGTTCAATTATTTGTTGTATATAGCATTACTAATAGTGTATATTATTGTTGGTGTAATAATATAACTATGCATATAAAATAAATATGTTAATCTTTTAAAAAAGTAATTCTATAATTACAATAAAATATAAATTATAACCAATAACAAAATGGCAAATTATTTAATTATGAAAAAGAAGTAATTTAAATTTTGACTTTGTTTACTCCTGTTGTACTTGTGGAAGGACATATGAAAATTCTAGGTAAAAAAAAATTATAAAATTTTTAAATTAAATTATATGTATTACTTAGACACTTCTAAATAATATTCAAACAAAAAAAAATTTTTTTGAAAAAAAAAATTAATTCTGGGAGTGAAAGGGTTAATACCTAATCACAGGTACAATATTTTTTTTTTTTTTTAATTTATACCTTTATATTATCATTTCTTGTGGACAATTTATTTAATATAAAACTACCAATATTTTGTGTGTATTAAAACATAAATTAGGTACCTACCTACTTTATATATTGTCCTATTACGTATCTATGTAATTATATAATACACTATATTATTACCATACACATATAAACATATTCACATTTAATTCAATAATAAAGACGTACCTACTTATATTATAATTTTACGAAGATATACATTAGTATAAGTAATCTAGTTTCCAAAAAAACTCATTTATTTTCAAAATAAAATCAAGTTAGTGTTTAATAATATATTTTTTATATTATGTACCTAAGAAGCTATAGTAGCTTCAAATTATGTAGGAGAAAAAATGTCATAAACTTTAATAAACATTGTTCAAAGTTAAACTTACCATTTAGTTCTTGATCTTCCTTGTTGAAGGTTACCCCCTCATCAAACATCGGTAATTGATAATACTTTTATCCAAACCTTGGCTTTTGCATAGCGTCAACCATGAACTCTTCGGAATTTGTTTTCCATAAGTACTCTTCTTTTTCAACTTGCAGTATGAAAGGCTCCGTGTCAAAAACACTCATTTTAAAAATTCTATCAGCAAAAACGCGCTTTGTAGCCGTTGTAATGTGACACACATAATTTAAAACCATTGGTTTTACTTCTACGTGGTCAAGAATATGCAGCACGCTGCTGCCAAAACGCGACAAGTCAAACTTTGTAGCGGAAAATGTCGGCAAAACGCGCAGGAAACGCTGCAGTGTTTTGCGTAGGGCGTACCATACATAATTAATAGTGTTTAAATTTGGCGGTTACGCGACCCTTTTAGCAACCATGAAATTAAATAATAAATAATATTTATCTTATTCACGACACAACACTTTAGATAGTTAAAAATATTAAATCTTCAGTAGGAGAGAGGTACCGTACTTACATGATAAATGATAATAGATTTAAAAAGCAACTATAAATACTTCCATATTATGTAATAAAATTATATCACGACAAATAACAGATGATCGAAATTACCTAGTATGTTATACTTAATCACGAATCAGCCTAATCCGGCGGTATTTTAATAGCTACCGTAGTTGGGATATATGCGACAAGTGACATTTATGATCCAAATAATTTTTATATGAATTTATGACAGTAATATTATTGCAGGTACCTAGTAGGTACAATAAACCACCATTATTCTTCGGGTTCGAACGATATCGAATTTATTAGATACTAATAACCAGAGCTCGAAACTTTATGCGCTAAAAAATAACGAAATATATGTGCTTATATATTATACACTAAAAAAAGCTTAAATATGCAATACCTAGGTATACTGCAGTATAATATGCAGTTTTTTAAAAAAAAAAAAAAATGTATTTATATATTTTAATAAACTTAAAAATAAATAATTATTTAATTAGGTAGGTACAAAGCTAGGCATAATTTTTATTTTTGGTTTGTAGATCTTAAAATATTTTACGATTATTCAGTCCCAAATATAAAAATGTAAAAAATCGTTTTTTACCGGTTTGATAAATTACAATCAATTCTCGATAATATAGTATAGTTAAAAATATAGATGATATGTTAGTTAATTTTTTTTTTTAAATCAAAAACATAATATGCTTAAAATATTTAAATATGCAAAATCATATAAACTTAGTTCTGTAACATACATTTTTATATTTAGATTACTACTAGCATTTTTAATTTACAGCTTCTTAAGAAATATGCGAATGCATAAATTTCCGAGCTTTGCTAATAACTTTTGGTCTTTGTAAACGATAAGTATTATGAAAACCATCGAGTCATTGACAAATGCTACAACTTAAGCTTACTGTACATAGGTACTGAATTGATTTGAAAAGTGTAATATATTTTATCCTGGAGCAAATAAATCCTAATTGTAAAACTGACTATAATACATAAATACCTCCCATAACCACCTAACTTTGAAGAGCTATATCTCGAAAATGGATTAACAAAAAACCGTTAAAAAAATATGCATGTTTGACATATTTTTGATAACGTGATAGTGTAAAAATAACCTACAAAATATGTGTAATTAATTATTATTACCTATGTCAACGTTTGGGTAAGTAACAGGACGTACGCTCTTGGCCCTTGTTATTAACATTGAATAAAATAAATTTAGATACATTATAATTTAATAAGTATCTTATTTAAATATACATACAAAAACTCCTCTCCAGATAGTACAATATTATCTTGTTAAAATAAATTCTACAAGCATTTTTCTATATAATTCGGCTATCCGAGTATTAATTAACAATGGTTCTAACCTTTACCAGGGGTATGACATTCCCTATCTTTCTATGTTAAATAAATGGGTGACCTTGGATGCCGCCAAGTGCCGCCAAAAAGTTATGATAAGAAATTAAACAATTTTGATTCTTGATAACAAATTAATTTATTTTCATGATTTTGCAAAATATAATAATATACACAATAATTTTTGTCACATTTGAAACTTAAAAGTTAACAATTAACTTATAATTTACTTATAATGACAATATAGTCATTTTACATTTAAAAAGTACCTACTTATAACTATATATTAATATTATTTATCTGTATAATTACAAGTTTGACAAAATTTGTTTTTTTCTACGGCCTTTATTTGATCTGGTACTGTGATGAAATTTATTTGTATGTGTCAGTGTGCTATAAATTTTAAACCTTATAAAAAGGTTTACTAAAAATTCTTTTGGAAAATTATCACATGGGTGAGTAAAAAAAATATGCATGATGATTTTTTCTTTTAATCTCTGCCCTACATGTTCTTCTAGCATAAACTGTTTGAAAAATGTATTAAAAACCTTGTCCAACTGAAAAATATATTGATAAAAATCAGATCCAGGAGCTATTAAACTACCAAATAATGAATCTGAGTCAACAGCTTGTGATTTAAAGTGTATGAAAAGCGTACTTTCTGTGAGGTTTGTTGATGAACTTACATATTCAATGCATTTTTCACAACTGTGGTACCTTAAGCACTTACTCATCAAAAAGCCACAAATGTAAGTAAAAGCATTTTGCTCTGGCAGCTCTAAATTTTTATACGTTGTATTTTCAACAGGCAATGCTGGAACATTAATTATGGGATTATTTCCAGTTATTAATACATTTACCTTTGATATGGAAGCTTCAGTCAAATTTGCTAACACACTATCTAAATCATCAATGCAATTAGCATTTTCTGAATGTTGAAAATAATTGAGACAAAAAAGCTTTTTAAAAGTTCTTTGAAATTGAATTGGAGTAGGATTTATACAATTACCATTTTGAGTTCGAGATATACCAAAAAAATTTTCCAGACAATCCTGGTTTAGTCTGTTTGTATAAATTGTCTGAACTTTATTGTTTTCGTTTGATAAATTAGTATGCAGTCGAAGTAAGCCTGCAATTGAAACTAACCAACCATGGACAAATTTTATATTACAAGTATTTATAATATTATCCCATTCATTTGTTAATGTATTAAATTTTAAAATTTGTAAATTTGTGAAAAATGTAGACATTTTATTTAAAAACTCAGTTTGAAAATTTAAATTTTTGAATGGTGAATTAAATGGTTTGACATGATATACCTCTGGTTGTTCACTAGCAGATGGACGAGAATTAAATAAATCAAATAGTTTATCCATTGAATCAATAAAATCTACAGTGCCTTGTGCTGTTTTAGGTAATGATCCTACAGCTATCAATGTTTCTAAACCAGCAGCAACTGTATGACTCATTACTTGACTAGCATATTTCACTCGCATTTTTTGGAATGAGTTGGGATTTAAGTGGATTTCAGTTAATTTTGGTGCAAGTCGTGATGTGGAATTTTTATCCAAGTCAAACAAGGTTTGAAGATGAACTTTTTCTGCTACTGTATTACCTGATTGAAATGTATATGAAAAAAAATTATTTCTTGTAGCTTTCAACAAGTGTGGGGGATCAAACATAAAGATAACTTCTTTGGTACCTACATTGAAGTATGGTTTACTAGGAGATATACCTAAAGATGTTGCAAAACGTTTAAAGTTGGAACCAAGGTCAGAAATTAAAACTTTAACATTAAATGAAATTGAATTTAACTTATTAATACAATTAAAAATTATATTTTTTAGATCATCACCGACACAGTTGGTGCTAACAAAATAAAATGCTATTGGTTGCTTCCATGAATCATTCAAACCTCTGATCATAATTACCATGACAGATTTAGCTAATTCATCAGTTTTGATAAATCCAGTATCATGAAGGCCGTGAATTGCATCTTTTTTTATATGATAGTATACAAAAGATTTAAGCGACATTTCATCGATACACATTACACATTGTTTTGATTCATCAGACATATGCTTTAGTTTTAATTTCAAAACCTCAAATACAAAATTGTTGAAACCTGCATTGATTTCCCAGCGCTCACTGACCCTTTGCAATGTTCGAATAGTAGGAAGACACCAAGCGGATTTTAAAAATCTATAAACTTTTGGTCCAAAGAACCATATTGTCAAAGCAAACTGCTTGAATTCATCAGTATATCTACGGCCTTTATTTTTAAAATTTAATAATTTTGATTGTAATTTAACAAAAGTTGACATTTCTGGAGTTAAAAACTTATCACACATTAAATTAAAATTAGACAAGCTACAAGCATTAGTATAAGCCTTTTCTAATTTTTTGAATTCTACTTGGAGACTTTCATATTTTTCTTTTTGCATTGTTAACTGTTCTTTTAATTTAATTTTTCTTGGTGTGTACCGCGATAATGTATTAGGTGTTTGTGTTGAACAACTTGAAGATATTGATTGTGACAGTTGATCATCTAATTAATAATAATTAAATATCAATAAATAATTTTTTTTTTTAATTCTATAAAAGTAAATTATTTTTCTTACCAGTGGTTGGTGAAGTACATGTCACTCTGCTGATATTAGATATATTGGTCATTTCTGTACTAGAGTGTGTGCGTCCAAGTATTGGTGTGGAACAAACCGCTATACCAGCACTGCACTCAGGATCTGGCAAGTCCAAAACATTTTCCTCATCAATATTTTGTGCAGATATTTTACAAATGTTTGTACCTATCAAATGTAAATTAAAACTAAATTATTAATTCATTATTAATTTTAAAAAAATACTAATAAAATAGTTACTTGAGGTATCTTTTTGATTGTCAGATATAGAAAAAGGTACAGTCCAATCAAATTTACTTGGTACAGCATCCTTACGAATATTACCAGATGACAAGAAACAATCTGGTTCAAAATGTATAGAACACAATCTTTGAGATTTGTTACATTTGCCATTTTCATTGTCAACCAAGTCAAAACGATGACACAATGTTGCCCATTTATTGCATCTAAATAAATATTTAAGGTTTTTTTACATTGGTATGATAAATTTTGATGGCAAAATCATATTTTAATTTTTTATAATCAAAAAAGTAAAAAATGTATACTTACAATTCAACATCTTTTGGGAATCTATGATAAGTGATGTCTTTTGTTTTGTCCTGTGTATTAGAACACATTGAAGCAGCACAACGTACAACCATTTTTAAAATGGATAATAAACGATTTAGCAACTTTTAAAAAGAATATTAATATTTGAATCAGAATAAAAAAAATTCAAAAGCGACGGCGCGACGCAAAATCAAAGAACAAATTCAAATATTATGTAAACAAATTATTGTTATTGTAAACAAAAACCGGTACCAACTTCAAGGCGGAGCCTCCAGTAATTCGATCATAACTTCAAGGCCGAGCCTCCACTATGTTATCACACGGCAGAGTGTCGTTTCTTGTTTGTTCTTTGCCTTTACCTAACATTTTTTAGGGTAATCATATCGGTCTTCCGTTATGTAAAGCATCTTGTATTTTGTTTAATGCTTATATTTTAGTTTTTTTTAATTTAGTTTAACGTCTTAATGTTTAATTAATATATATGAGCAATTTAAATTGTTATAATTTAAAGCCAGGTAGGTGTTTTATCTTCATTAAACTGTAAAAGCAATTATAGTGGATCTATCGTTTTTGTACCTATCGATAATCGTCGGTCAGACATCCTCCTACTCAATATTATCCTAATGGTGCTTATCAAAAGATGAACAAGTCGTCATAATAAGAGATTATATAAAGCGTGGATATTATTATAATTATCATTATTAATGTTTCGCTTACTTGGACCAAGTTCTGAATCAGGTTCCTAAGAGGTGGGCTGAATGTGTTGTTCATTCGGTATTCGCCACGCAAGATTCGGCCGAACAACACTCCAACGTCTGGTCCTATAAACGGTGGATGCGCGGCTACCATCTCGTAAAGCATGATGCCCAGGCTCCAGTAGTCCACTGCCAGACCGTAGCCACGGTATCCAACCATCTCGGGTGGCATGTAGTCGGGAGTGCCACACAGCGAGTAGGTGCGACTGGCCCGCCCGATCAGCTTGCTATCACCAAACCCTGACAGTCGCACGTAACCATTGACATTAACCAGCACGTTTTCCGGCTTGAGGTTTCGATGGACTAGCCCAATAGCGTGCAGGAACTCGACGCCCAGCACGATCTACCCGTACGTGATTTTTTTATTTCAACGATCGTTAAAAATTCAGTGGCGTTTTTCATGTTACGATTTTTTTCTAACGAGGTATAAACTATTATACTTTCAATCAATAGTGAAACACAATATATTATGTTGGTAACGTTATGAATTTATATGATTTTGTGTTGATCCTTGACTTTCAAAAGTAATTAAATAGTGGATAAAAGTGGATAAAAAAAAAAAAAAAACATTAAATTTGTACCTCATAAGGAATTGCGGATTGCAGCGCCTGGGACCAACGTAACAACGGTCATAATGCACAGTGGCCCAAAAATTAAAAAAAATGTTGAAAATTATAATTGGAATTAGGTATTTTTAAAAGCTGATTTGTATTCTATATGAGATTGAACATTTAATCTAATAGCTATTAGTTTAAAACCACTTTTAGTGAAGATAACGGATCGCCTAATGTTTGCGATAACCAGATATGGTATTTTTGTATGCTCACAAAACTATAGGTACTCATTTCTTCCCGATATTTGTTCGAAGATAGTTGATGTTTAATCAACATATTTGGTACCAGTGGAAAGCCTATAAGGTAAGGAAAATAAATTGACTAAAATTTATATTTTTATTTACCTAGAACATATTATTTTAATATTAGTTAAATTTTATTTAAAATACGTTTTTATTGTACATAAAAATCTAAACTAGTAGTAGTTTTTAAAAAATGTAGCGTGAAGTAGTGTGACAGCGTTGGTTAATTATAATTCTATAATTTGTCCTAAATAAGATTTCATAATTTCCAGCTGCCCGTATTTGCCCCATTTTTTATAAATAATTTTTGTTTAGAATTTGTTGGATAAAATAGAGTCAAAATTAATACACCGTAATTTATACTTCAAAATATTGGATTTGAAATCTAAAAAAATTACAAAGTTGAACCCCTCTATGATTTTGTTTGATGTGAAGTGGATTATGTGAAAGAGCAATCGAAAAATGATCAACGTGATTTGAAAAAAAATTGCATATCTTTATGGACGAATTCGATAAGCGATGGCAGAAATGCAATAGAACAAAAAAATCGGTTTGACACAAATTTTGAAACGTGGCTAAACAAATAATTTATACTTCCTGAAGTTTCAAAAAGTTTACCAAAGTCACATTTAAGATCATGTGAACAAACAGAAGACATACGATCGAAGATTTATTATTTATTATTCATCAGATCCACTTAATTCGAGTATAAGAAAAATTAGCAATACAAAATCAACCACATTATTTGATGAAGCAAAACTGCTTGTATGTATTGAAGGAGAAAATAAAGAGGATGCTTACATTAATGAGGAAAATAGTGAAGACGAATTTATGGAGTACGAATAATTAAATTGAGAACATATTATGCTAGCATATTATGAAAATTCGTATATTAAAACGTAGATTACTGTATAAAAAACTAATTCATAATTAATTTACTGTATAACAATGAAATACAATATTAAATACTTTTTATTGTTTGCAATATAATACAATATAATAAAAATTACCATGAAAATATTTTTTTCCAGATTTTTTTTTTTTTTGGACCAGTGTGTAATGTTATGATTTATCGATTATAATATATAAACCTAACCCAACCTGAGCGGAGAAAAATCGCACTACGTTCTCGTTGAGCTTGCCGTGTTCAGACACTAGCTCGAACAAGGTGCCGACGGACACCATAGGCATAATCAGGTATAACCATTCGGTATCTGCTGCCCAGCACTCTAACCGGACCGTGAACGGAAACGTCCCCATCGCAGCCATGGCATTCCGGTCAGCGTTCACATTCCTTGGCCAAGTAGACACCACTCTGGCGCTTACCGCCTTCACAGTTTTCAACTCGCCGGTAGCACAATGTCGGGCCAACACTACGTGGCCGAAACTGCCCGTCCACAGCTTTTGGGTAAACGCCAAATCGGACACAGGAATGACGTCTACGTTTGGGTCACCATACCTACCAAGGCGCAGCAAGGATTTAACAATGAATCGATAGTACCTATCGTTCATTAAGTTTTTATACCTCAAGGTATGAAATTGATTTTTACCATTATTTGAAGTAGTTTTTTTTTTTTTTATTAACGTTAAAATAACAACAAACTCTTATGTTATAACTTGTAATAACCATCTGTTCAATCCTTTGCCGTTTTATACTCGATTTGCATAAACCACAAAATCAATACATGTTGCAACTCAAATTAAAAAACTTACTTCGTTATAAACTTTAATTTTTCAGATTCGATGTACTTCTTGATATTGTTTATTTCAATTGACTCCATTAATTATGGGAACTTCTAAATTTTTTGAACTTTAATCCCTAGTGGTGTTAACAAACCGGTCACACAAAAGCCGCTTAAGTCAATTATCAAGGGTCAAATAACCAAAAATATTTTTCAATACATGACACCATTTAAATAACGCAGGCGAGAATTTTATTTATTCATTATTTAAAGACCACAATTGATAGGAAAAAACCATAGAAACAGGAAAACTTTTTACCATAATATTATTATACTACCTAATAATGAGTATTGTATTAACTTTATTTTTGTGATTATTTGTTAAATGACATTAAAATCAATTTAGAACTGGGGCGGTGGCTTTTAGTGGCCTTCATTTGGTAGGGAGGCAGGGTGTGCGACGGCACCACTAACATAATATAATAAATAGAGTTAGGATGTTGATGACTTTTGCATTTTTTTTTCCTTTTATTCTGTACAATGCTATCTTAGCTAAAAATTTGTTTCATGCTCCCTTGATGCAGAATATTCTAATTTTATTTTGCATTTTATTGCATTTTTTGCATTTTTAACTATAAATGCATTTTTTTTGTTTTTTAATGTCATTTTTCAACATTTTTAGGTCATTTTTTCATCTTTTAGGGCACTTTTTGTACTTTTTATACAATGTGGGGCATTTTTCACAAATTATAGATTTTAGGGCAAATGTTACACCCAAGTTTGGAAACAAATTTAATTTGTTTAAAGTCTAACTTTGGATTTGGACTATTAGTAAAAAATAATTTTAATATTATTATTGTGGGGTTTTTGTTACTATTACACCCATTATTATACCCATATCTCTAATAAAAATTATTATTTATAAATAAGTTTTTTCACTTACTTAATTAGTATTTTAGATAATTTTTAAGGTCATTTTTTGAAGTTTTTAGGGCATTTTTACACTTTTTTAGGGCTTTTTTGCATATTTTTTTTAGGGCATTTTTATGTGTTTTTTAGGTCATCAACATCCTAACTCTAATAATAAATAATTAGCCCTCCATTAAAGCCGATATGTCATATTTTTTTTTTCATCAGCTTTTTTATCAAATTTATCCCTATTTGATAACCGTGTGAAGCGTGTTTTATTCATATATATTAAAGAATGGATAGGCCATGGCTACATTTAATAAATTGAGGGAAGTGTGCCGGAATGGGGTAGAGGGAAAGACTGTTTTTTATCATTGCCTCTCATTCTGGCAAAGGTCTTATCCTTTAATACAGCTATAACCTCAAAATATTTTCATGTTCGTTTCCATATGATAAGCACAAAATGGACTATCCATTCTTTAATTTTTATGATTTTATTATATATTAGATCTTATCATGAACTAAGATAGTATGGACTGAACACGACATGATGGGCAGGTGGGTGGTGTGTGATCCTATTTTGTCATGGTAATTTAAAAGGTGGGGGAACTAAGCAATAATTTGTTATGCGAACATGGTGGTCTACGATGTTCTTATTATTACATACGCCTTATCGTGATATTGATTGGTTATCACTATTTAAAATATTGTAAAAAATATAATATAATAATATAGTAAATAATAATACGGTGAAATCTCTACGAGGTGTGACAATAAAATAACAGGACTTTCTAAATATAACCTAAACTATTAACGTTATCTATAAAACGATTATTTAAATATGATAAGAAAATACTTATTTAAAAGTACTATAAACCCTGATGAAATCGGTTGGTTTTCTTATACGTTAGTAGCATTGTTAATAGTGTGAGTTCGACTATACTGCCGAAAAATGTTAGTTATAAAAATCGAACAACGTGTTAACCAGTCACACCTCGTATTAAAATGATTGGATACTTCTCAATAGTGGACATTTTTAAATTCCCTGGAAAAAATATATGCAAATAATAGGAGTTTTATTTTCTCAATAGTGGACACTCCTAATTGTTTTTCTTGAAGATCTAAAAGTAGAATTAGAATTTTGTACTTATGAACTTTTCAGAGCACAAACTAGATATAATTTACAACCAGGAATCTTTTTCAATGTTGAAGATTGGAGCATTATTTCTACTAGAAAAAAATTTCTTCAGACACACAACAAAAAAAATTAAATCAATGCTCCATTCAGAAATTCAGAATAAATGTTTTTATGTGAATATTTATTAATTAATTTAAAAAATATTAAATTTGAAAAAACAAAATAATCATGAAATAATTTTGTCCCATAAATATTACAGCAAAATAGTAGACTATCAATTATTTATTATGTGCTATGAAAATATATACTAAAATAATTCTACCTAAAATGTGAACACAATATATTTAATTTATTATGTATATATTTTACGTATTGAAAATTAAAGTATACCTATTATGAATAAAACTGTTTATTTATTTTATTTTTTCCTTCTCCTACGGTAATATTGACTGAAAATATGGATTATCATGTAAATATTCTTAAATAACTTTAAAAGTTCAATTGTCTTACTCTTTCAATTAAATTGCATAAACAATAAAAGTTTTACATATTATTATCTGTTAAAATAATATTTAATGCGTTTCTGTAAACTGAAACTAAAATAGTCATTGTTGTATGTCAATGAAAACCACAAATAATTAAAACGATTCTATTTATAATCATTTTATTTTCTTATGTAATTATAGGTTTTATTTTAACATATTTTAACTAAAAAAGTATTCCTGTTCTCGCATGTCTGTGGAAATAAACCAGATAAGACATATTTGGTCTGTTTTATTTTATTCATAAGTACCTATTCTGAGTTGT
>NC_042493.1:36163828-36164762 GCF_005508785.2 Acyrthosiphon pisum | reverse complement strand
GATCTGAACAACTCCATCTCTGTAACCACATTTTGTTTTAGTAAAATCCATATTAATAAATAGTAATTAGTTATATTAACATGGATAATCAATAAAGTAGTGTTTGGGAACATTTTACTATAATTGATGGAACTCACAAAATGTGATATTTGTAAATGTAAATACTCTTATAAATCCACACTCACAAATCTGAAAAAAACATTTATCCAATCGGCACTTAATACTCTGTTCACCAGCTAATAATCCAGTGAGTCAAAATCAAGTAAGTTTCAATAAGGTATTAGGCACATATCTGAAAATTAAAATTTTTTAGGAAACTCAAAAAACTGATTTTCTTTTTGATTTTGTTTTTATTGTACCATTTTTTTTTCTAAAATTATAGACTAATATTAAATTTTAAGCTCTTGTAATATAATATTCTTGAAGTGAAATTTTATTGGAAAAGTGATTCATTAAGTTTTCCGAGATGAGTGCCTTTCGAAGTTTGTATGAGGACTATAGTGATTTAAAATTGAAAATGCCCATGTTATTGAGATAAAATTATATATAAAAAAAGCTAGGTAAGTGGATGTCGCTCTGCTGTACTAAAGGTTACAAGTGGGTCACTGTATAATGGATAGTATTAAATTTGAATTCAATGATATAATATCACTGTATAAGAAAAACGATTCTGAGCGGAGACGGTTTGTCAGTCTAGATATTAGACATACATAATTATTATAGGTATACTTATCTATAGTAGGTATTATTAATAATTTTCAAATTAATCATATCACAATATCCATTAGGTAACGCGTTATATATCAACAACAAACCGTGGTACTATCATAGATATATAATAGTATACTTTAGAAGTTTCAAGTACCCACAAATAATGTTATACAATCACAACAAAAAAAGGTAAAATAGTTACTCCAGGTTTTTTAATATGTAA
>NC_042493.1:36161326-36163778 GCF_005508785.2 Acyrthosiphon pisum | reverse complement strand
AAAATTAAGTTGTGTGGTGGAGATGTCACATGGAATGCTATGTACTAGCCAATATTTATGAGAGGGGCAATGGGGACATTTGCGGCCAAATATTTAGGGGGGCAGCCGGTCACGGCTGTGGCTCTGTAGTCCAGTGTAATATTGTAACAATAAATATTTTTTTGGAAAGAACTTGTACTATGATTTGTACCATAATTTGATGGGGTAATATTTTGAAAAAAAAAATTAAAATCATTATACCTATTGTATTCTTTTTTGTAGATTTTTTTTGCTGTATATAATAATATACTATATTTTGTTATACCTTATACCTACATTTTAATAATAGTAATTAAAACATGACGATTTGACAATTAAAGTGTATTAAGAAAAATCAAAAAAGTGTATCTATTTTTTGGTGGGGTTGGGGCTTAAAAATATGGTTAACCAGGGCGCAAAAATTGTAACATACTGTGTTTAAGTGGAGCAAATTATCAATTTAAAGTTAATATAAAACAAATTACAAGCTTAACTCAATTAAAAACAAGTTCGGTACAGGTTTGTTATCCATACACAGCAATACATTTAGAGATTTAGATATATATATATATATGATTATTAGATATAATTATGTAGAATAATATATTTTAACATGTAAATTAATTTTACAAACATGGTTTAATAGTTGAATACATATTTACAAGCAAACAGTTATTATAATTATAATTGTTTGCACACATTATTTAAGCCAGAGGTCGGCAAGTAATTTCTATCGGAGTCCTAAAGATTAAAATAATAAATCAATGAGGTCCAGTGTTAATTTTTGTCAAATCTTTATATTTAAAAAATAGCAGTATTAAATTAAAAATAATTATCCAGTTGGTATTCCAATTAATATATATTAAAAAATTACAATACCTATTAGGTAAATAATAATAATAATAATAATTTAACGCTGTCGGTATATTTGGTATTTTCGCGATTCGGTTATTGTAATGAAACAGATTATTATACCTACCTGAAAAAATATTTGCAATGAATTATGATACAACTATAATCTGAGTTTGATAAACGAAATGAAATATATATTTTCTATTAATAATTATAGTAAAATAATATAATAATAATAATACATAGCATATACTTTTACAGTAAATAACATAATCAAGTACAATATTATGTTGACGGGGTCCAGTATTTTGCTTTATGCAGTCCGCCAGTGGCCGACCTCTGCTTTAAGCTAATGCTTGAGTTCATAATATAGTTACAAAGTAATAAAAAATGTCTATAAATACTTGATTAATACTTAAATAATATTAATTATATATACATTGTATTTCGTAAAAATTCATACTAAATTAATCTTCTTCATTATAGAAAATTGTAAAATATGTTTATAATAAATTAGTGAATTGATTAATATTTATTACCATTTTTCAACTAAGCGAAATTTTATGATTTAGGCAACTTTAATTACAATTGTATTTATATATTTTTTTTAAATTTTGTATTATAGTTATGCTTACAAGTTTATGGTTTTAAATTATAGTCAAATATGATGCAGTTTATACAAACAATTTTGAAAATATTATAAAATTTATAAATTCAAACTCATATTTAAATAGTACTCCATCATCACCAATAAGAGGTTATCCTCAGTGGTGAGATGGACCATTTAACTATGTAATTAATATTCAATTTTTGGCCAATAAATATTATTATTAATAAGTTGGTAAATACATTTGATGCTTAAAACTTAATAGTAAAATACATTTAGTGAGAATCTTATCAAAATCTAAGATATTTAATTCTTTAATAATAAATTTAGTAGGTACAAGTAAGAATAGGAACTTTTAAAATAAATTTAATAAATTTATTTATAGTCGATTTTAATTTGTTCAAGTGGATTTCATAAACACCACCTCATAGGTATATCAATACCAAATACAATTATTGATTGAATGAAGAAAACATAAATAATTCTAAGTTGTTGTTTATCAAGAATAAACCTTAGGCCATTAAAAACATAAAATAATTTACGACCTAAATTTATGATATAGTTTATATGTATGTTCTATTTTAATTGGGACTTAATATATATTCCTAGATATTTGATAGAATAGACACCTTCAATATTATTAGAAAAACAAATTATTCAAAATATTATTAAAATTAGAAGTATTACTTCCAACTATATTAATAAAACTATTATTTTAAATTATATCTTTTAAATAAATTGTGTTTGAAATTTAGGTACTAGTTGACCCGTCAGGAAGGCAAATTCCCCCGCCCACTCAAGTTTTAGTTGACGCTCGCCGCTTACCTACATCTCTCGTATTTTTGATGTTTATAAAAATGTATAATATACTGATATACTGCAATAGTGCAGATAAATAAAGGTACGAAATCATATACGTTAGGTATTTGTGTGAAATTTCTCTAATTTAGATATTTAAGAATTATGTTTGGGCAA
>NC_042493.1:36160799-36161276 GCF_005508785.2 Acyrthosiphon pisum | reverse complement strand
GGGCACAACTTAGGCTTAACTATCGTACTTACTGAATTGATTTGAATAGTTTATTATTTTTTACGCTGGAGCACAAAAATCCCAATTACTGCGGTCTGCAGTACTGACTAGGTATAACGCATTTACACACAAACACCTCTCAAAAACCCCAACTTTGTGGAGTTGTATCTCGTCAACGGATAAACGAAAAATGAAAATTTAAACGTGATAATTCATGAGAAAAAAAGCCTTACTAAATTATGAAATTTTTAGTATGGGTTGCCATTTGAAAATCAAAAGTTGATGGTGGTTTACCTAATAAATATAAGGGTGAAAAATATAAAAAAATTATATAATTCTAGAACAGCATAGATCTAAAATTTTGAAAAAAAAAAAATTTGAAAAAAGTGAATACTTTTTGAGATAATGAGTGTTTTACGCTTAATCAATCACCCTGTATAGTATTATGAAGTATTACCATATTTTTTATATATTTTT
>NC_042493.1:36143395-36160699 GCF_005508785.2 Acyrthosiphon pisum | reverse complement strand
CCCCTAGCCCCCCCCCCCCCGGATCCGTCCCTGCTGACATTAACAGTGACTAACGACGGGGCTGTGGCATGGCATAATTTTATTGTCGTGAATACAGTTTCAATAGCGCCTATAATACGCGGCTTATTTTCCCAGCCACTCGACGATAACATTACGATTGAAATTATTGTCGGGCGGCAGTTTCACTTAATCCGGCAACCGTCGACTAAATTACTAAAATAATATTTAAGGTGCGATTCCTTAGGACGCGTCTGTAGACGCGCGGCCAATGCGGTTGTCGCATTGCGGCCGAAATTTCGGCCGCACGAGCCGCACGGCTCAATGACGAATTCCCTAGAAAATACAAAATATGGCCGCAAGAGACGCACGGCGTATTTTATTTTATTATACAGTTTCCAATTTTTTTCATTTCCAGTTTCCCTTGTGCATCTGAACGGTTAACAAGTCATTCGTCTATTTATATTATACCTACTGGTGCATATTTTACAATTAATTATAATGTTGCGCAGTAAGAAAAAAAAATGCTTATTAAATTAATGCTTTTAGAGCAAATCGACGAAGAAACAGCCATAATCGAACATGTAATGAATAATAAAAATCACAATATTCATGATATGTTTCTCAAAAGAAAAATTGAGGTCTTTTATAACATTTTAATTGAGAAACATTTATTTAAAGATGAAACCAAATTCAGAGAATTTTTTCGATTGAGTTATTATCAATTTAATTATGTTTTAAATATCATTGAAGATGACATCAAGAGTGATCCTTACAATCGAGTTAAACAGCCAATAACACCAGCCGAGAAGTTATCAGTTACATTAAGGTAAAGTTTTGACATTTTATAAATAGGTATGATATATTATATTATTGTGTACCTATACTTACCTTTTTTGCTAAATAAATACGTATTTTGTTCACTAAGTGAATATCTTCAGTACTAAACAAAGACTGAGTGGGTACCTACTTAATTAATTCACTTTGATCATCAAAAAAAATTGTTGTTTGTATAATTTAATACTTAAATTTTAATTAATATAACATGTAATTAGTAAGTTTAGATACCTAATTAAGTTTAAAGAAAAGTATATATTTTTTTTTAAATAAAAAGTTTAACAAAATTATGATATACCTAATATAATGGTATATAAGTTATGTTATATAATGGTGAAATATGCGTAGCAAAATGTAACAAAATTATATTCTAATGATAGTTAAATAAATAAAATATAATATTAAAACAAATCAAATAAAAACTTAGAAAAAACAAATAGATATACAAAATAAATTTTAAACTATAAAGTCATATTAAAAAATAAAAATAAAGTATAAGGTAACTACTTATTAAGAGAATGAATCCAATATTCCTCTGGTTGTTCACTATCTTGTTGCTGGCTATCAAACGAATTGGATGTAGAATAATTATAATCTACCCACTCTGGACGCGAACTTTCTTCGGAGCTTTGGTAAGGGTTGACTGTTGTGGGAAATTCGTAGCTTGAAGAAGTAGACGGCTGTGGAACTTGAGGGAGTGGCATAATTTCTTTTAATTTTTTATTCTTTAATTCTAAATTACTTACAATACGAAGAATATCAAATTTAGCTTGAATTATTAATTCTGGAGTAAACTGCTTTACCGTTAATGCCATACTTGTGAAAAAAGCATCAATAGGATCGTCTTGTTCAATAGCCCCCAAAGGAACTGTGTACATTTTAGTATTTTACTAGTTAGTTTCTTTTCTTGCTCACTCTACCTATATCGTACCTTCTTTCTCTAAGCGCTGTCCATTAGCTTATAGGTGTATGGTTATTACTTATTAGTTATTGCTCTATGTCAATGGTCTGTGCTATATAGTCACAATCGTACCACGAAATTCCAAATTCTAGCAGCAAGTGGGTAATTAAAATAAATTAAATTTTATCAGGTCGATACGTGGAAAGTGCGAACTCCTTAGAAATTATAAATAACTAGAAATAATTATTTCGTTGAAAATAAATCCTTAAATAATTATATTTTATAGATATATGGCTACCGGCGAATCATTTCGGTCATTGGCATTTGCGTTTAGGATATCTCAAAGTTATATCACTCGTATCATACAGTTGGTTTTAAAAAGTTTGAGTTCACGACTAACTGGTAAATTATTAAAATCACCATCGCCAGAAGATTTGATACGAATTGCAGGTGAATATTGGGATAGATGGAACTTTCCAAATTGTGTTGGTGCAATCAATGAAAAGCATATTAGAATATTTTGTCCGGGAAAGAGTGGTTCTTTGTTTTTTAATTATAAAGACTATTTTTCAATTGTCTTATTAGCTATTGTGGATGCTAATTGTAAATTTATTTATGTCGACATTGGCTCGTACGGAAAAGAAGGTGATAGTGGCATATTTGGAAAATCAAGTTTGAACCAATTAATTAAACAAAAAGAATACTTTCCGCCAGAAAAAAAACTTCCAAATTCGGAAATAAGCTTACCATTTGTTCATGTCGGCGATGAAGCTTTCCGTCTGGAGACACATATGATGAGACCATTCACTCGTGGAGAAGCCCGAAATGATAACAAAAAAATTATTTTCAACTATCGTTTGTCAAGAGCTCGGAGAACTACAGAAAATAGTTTTGGTCTTTTAAGCCAAGTATTTAGGGTTTTTTATACTCCCATTTCTTTGAAATCCGAAACAACTGATTAACTAGTTTTATCAGCCTGTTGCCTCCATAATCTTCTCCGGGATAGTTATTTAGAAAACGTGCCTAATTATTATTATAATTATGATCCAAACGAACCTCAACCTTTGAAGAACATGATGTCTCTTGCTAAATCTGGAGGTTACGCAAATTTCGAAGGATTTTTGGTAAGGGATGAATTTACAAATTTTTTCAATAGTGAACAAGGAGCAGTTTCATGGCAAGACAGCCGAACACAGGGAACACAAATTTATTATTAATAACTGTTATTTTGAAAGTTTTTTTTTATAATTATTTATAATGTAAATAATTTGTAACATTTTTATGAAATAATTAAATAATATTTCTAAACATAATTAACAATATTCATGATTATTTATTATATATTGAATTTTATCATTACTATTATTATTAATTCAATTACATATAAGATATATAGTAAAATTATATAAAAATGTAATTTTATTTATAATAATAACAATATTAGGTATAGAAATAAGTGATTTAATAACTAATTAATACTAATATAGTTAATTATATTAAGAAATATTAGGTGTTAAATTATATTTTTTTTTCAAATAATTATCAGTACATCAATAAAAAATACTTACCACTTTTTGTTTTTAAAATACATGACACTTCTTTCCACACATTTTCTCTTACATGTTCATCCTTGTACAACGAATTTCTCAAGTCAAACAAACATGAATGTTTACCAACAAATTCTGCGAGAATTATATCTTCTTCCAAAGTAAATAAAGTTTTTGAAGACATTTTTTCAAAGGGCACACGGTTGACTTGGGCTCTAAAAAAATAATACGATATCAACCATACGATTTACGTGCCTATTGCAGCTGCGAGGTGTACTAAGGACCGCTTTTTTTGGCGGGACAACAAAAATTCTGTTTTCCGGACCATTTTTAACGGAAAGAGCGTCCAATAAACATTTTAAATATGTACTACTCAAGTGCCGTGTAAGCGGTTTCTAATCACCGCGGGGCGCGGACATAATCCGGAACCACGCACTGCCAAACTGTTTTGTGTGTAACTACTGGACAAAAACTTAAAAATAAACGTTAAAAATAAAAAAAATCTATTATTTTTTATCCTTAATCCTTATTTCATCCCGGGACTCAAAAGTTCCGTCAGTCTTTTACGGTCTGGGCGTATAAGTCCCATCAGGCATTTAGGTTATTTTTCTTATACATATAAACTATACAAAATAAACAACACGATTTACTAAGGATTTTTTAATTTTAATTTTGAAAAAATACAAACAATTACAATTTATAGAACATTTTATTTTTTTAGATGCCTAAGATGGTTTTTTATAATTCATGGTACTCAGAAAAGCAGTTTTTTTTTCATTTACACATAGATGGACCTTGCAATATGAGCATTTTGAATGTGATCTTGACTCTATACTTTAATTGCTACATACTTCATATCTTTCACGTTGTGTTCCGGTGTTTCCACTAGATTTCCAATACGAATATCTCTTGGCATAGAATAAGTAGATTATCTTCTTTTTAAATTTTTTTGAACTTGAGCTGTTGATTTTTTTTTGTGCTAATTGTTTGGCAAATAATATCAATCAAACCAAAATACAATTTGTGCCACCACTTGCGAGATTTGTTATCAATATCATATAACTCACGTAATCTGTCGGCATGGTCTACTCCACCCATATATAAATTATAATCTGAGACTTCAGTTACTATAGTTACTGAAACTGAAGTACCATTATTTTCTTTCCTGCTTACAGATATAACCTCAGAACCATGCAAATTATATATAAAATGGGTGGCTTTATTATCCATCCATCTAAAACATGGAATCCCATCTGTCAAAAACTTTTTATTATGTTCACTTCTTTTCATTTTTTTATCTATACACATCTCTATAGGTAACCCTTTTCTGTTTGTTCTTATTGTTCCACAAGCTAGGGTGTTCTCTAGTTTTAGTTTCTGCACTAAAGGTAGTGAAGAAAAATAATTATCGAAGTATATTTCTCGCTGTTTCCAAATTGATTTGGTACCTAAGTTCCAAAACCACTCGTTCACCTTGTCCATATTTGTCAAACTCATGGTTTACAATTTCTTTTTTACCTTGATACATTTTGAAACCTAACATTATAATCTTAATTCTTTTTAATGTGAAATTGGCTGAAATGTATTCATTTATACTGAATTCCATAACTTATGTGTCAAAGCTCAATCTATTTGGTTTAGTGTATTGTACACATTTTTTTTTTTCATTTATATATTTCTACGCCTAACGAAAATTAACAAAGGCAATTACATAAATATTGGTAAGAATTAATATAACAAATAAGTATGTACATAAAAAACAATATAAATATATAGATTAAGTACTGAACGACTTGAAAAGATGTGACACAAATGATATGCTCATAAAAGAGAGATTAATTTGCGTTGATAAAACTGTAATTTCAATTGGAAATGAGATGTACCTATAATTTATTTTGTAAAGTATGTGACAAATATAACTTAAATTAGAGGCATGGTCTAATTCAACATCCTATTATGATGGCGCATCTAATATGCAATAATTTGTAAAAGGATTACACTCGCATTCATACAAAATGAGAAAAGAAAAATGCAATACAATAAGTATCATATGGTGTAGCACAATATATTTGAATGTAGCAGTAGTTGTGGATTGCTGTGAAGCGACTGAATGTGTACACGACTTTTTTGGTACAATTAGTATATTTAGCTGCAATATGTATAGTTTCAATAACAATTGTATAAAAATCAATGTCTTCGTCGGTTAAAAAAGTTTTCTGCTATGAGATGGATATACCATGGCCGTTCTTTATAAGTTACAAATCGCTTATAAATCAATTGTTTGAACAGTAAAAAAAGATCGGCCATGAAGAAACTAACAAAAAAAAAAAAAAAAAACATTTATCAAATAGTTTTTTAAAGCAACTTAATTCATTTAAATTTGTACTAAAATGCATATAACGCCATCATTGACTATTATTCACAAAATCCTATCATTGATTTCATTCAAGCAATACATGGGACTGGGCAACAAAGTCAAGATTTACGAGTGCAATAGAAACTGAGGGTGTATATGCAAACCTGTTTTCTGAATCAAAATTATTTTGTGTGCATAAGACTTAGAGGAACATGATTTACATGGCTTAACTAGACCTCAAAGTTAGGGCGGCCCTAGCATTTGTATAGTAAGTAAATCAAGTGGGGCCGGTGGGAGGCTCACCTAAAAACGTTACATTCATTTTTAATAATTTTTAAATATTTTATTTTATTACTATAGCGTGTGTAATGTGTATAATACGAATCATAAAAAACTGGAGAATGAGGAGGTAAACATTAAATTATTAAAATATATTATTTTAGTTATAAATTCAAGTTTTTAATTTTCTTAAAATATAAGTGAAGCTGTGAAGGTTAAAGTATTTATATGGGTAACATACTAATAATACGCACTAGTCATTAAAGTTCAAGCCTCCTCTTAGTACTAGAGCTGACGTCAGCCTAATGCCCGAAAGTGAAATTGCAAGGAAAGTATTTGATTTTATTATTTGTAGTAATTATTTATTATATAATACTAAAATATCATGATCATAGGAACCTACTGAGTATTTATTATGTTTTATTGACAAAAGCTCGTAATTTTAATTTTTAATACTTATTGATTTAAATACCTATGTGAACGTGAGTAATAAGTTAACTATGATTTTAAATAATTATATTTTGTTAATCAAGCCATGTTATCATGAAATTGAGGTTAAATAATTAATATATCCTTGTTTTAATTGTTTCTATACCACGATTTAAGGTTTAATATTTTATGTATTTACAGTGGTTGACTTGGGGGGGGGGGGGCGAGGGGACTGAGTACCTCAACTAATTTTTTGGATACGCTAGCGTACCCCTACTTCTTTTTTAAAGGGGAACGCATGGGACGGATTGTTATGTAAACTTACCTATTAATTAAGATTAAATACAAAATTGTATTTGAAAATGTGAACTGTAATTTTATTGTATTGATATTTAATATCTAATTCTAATATGAAGTGATAATTGATAAGTAACATTGGTTTATGTGGCTTATAGATCTATTATGGTATATGTGATAAGATTATAATTAACCAGTAACCAGTGATCACTTGATTCTACCCCAGCAGCTGCTGGTGTATAGATAACGGTTATTATCATTGTATAATGTACGTTATTTTAAACAACATTTTATTTCATATTTTTATTATGTATTATTTTTTTTCATGTTGATTTTGTATTGTTCTATCAACTTATGAATTTTGACGAGTTGACGACGAATCTTCATTTCTAAAATGAGTGAAAAAAGAAAAAAAGATTGCGGAACGCTAATGTCATATTTCATAAAAAAAAAATGACATCGATGATGATTATCCAGATAATCCTCCATCTAAGTTCGAAAAAATATCGGTGAGTACACAATGCCAACTAATAATTAGGGATGTGTTACGGTTAATTGGAATTCAACACCACTATGAATGATCAACTCCTAAATATAATATATAGGTAATGTAATTAATGTAAACCTTTTTTTTTATAGAAGTCCAATCTTAAACCAGAAGATCAGCAGTTTGACAGTTCTAATAGTGATACTAATACTCAAACTAAGGTCAGCTATTTAACTTTTCAGTGAATTATATAATAATAGGTATGTTTTGACGATGCAGTTTTGATAAATTATGCTAAGATACCAAAAATAAACTCTGGCCAGATTTTTATAAGTCTTGCAAATAACATGCACTCTAGACTTTTCACATTTCAGGCGTCAAACACAGCAACTTCCGGCAATACTTTCAAAAACAAATACGAAGATCTCCTCAAGGACATGGAAGTTCTTGAACCAAAATCTTGGCCCGATAATTGTGATATTCAATTTGGAGATAAAGATGTTAAAAGACTGACAGCTATATTTCAAGTCGATGAAACATCTACTATATAAGGTTTTCGAGAATATAAGAACACTAGAGTTGTATCATCAATATCACCTTTAAACCCATTATTAGTGGCCATCAAAACAATTGCGATTTCCTCATCTGAGTGTGAAAGGACTTTCAGTGCTATGAATAACACAGTCACATTTAAAAGAAACAAACTAACTACACAACTACACAACTTCACTCCTCTTCATACAATGTGTTGGCCCCCCAGTAATAGCTTTTAATCCAGCAAACTATGTAAAGTCATGGATCCTCAATGGAAGAAGAGATGCAAATGAGGTATGCTGTCCAAAAAGACAACTAAAAAATAGTGATAATTATTCTCAACTATGGAATCTTTTAAATGAAGATGTATAATTATTATATATACTACATATAAAAGTTTGTCGTTGTATTCTTTATTGTTAGTCAAAAGTACCTTAAGTTGCATCTAATAAATTATGATTTATATGTTATGATTCATTGATAGATAGGTACGTGTTTCTTAATAATGTATTATGCTTCTTAAAAGGGACCATAAAGGGTAGTGTGGGTAGACCCCCATCGCCATGGTTATGTAAGTTTTATTAAAATACTAGAGACGCTACATTTTAAAAGTAGCTAGAGTACCTCTATTACTTTATTTCCAAGTCAACCACTGTGTATTTATAAACTATGGTGTATTTATCAGGTGTACACACTCTCATTTGTCATCAATTGATAGAATGAACGAAAATATTACAACAACTACCTTAATATTATAAACACTTTTTTGGAGTTGTATGAACTAACAATATTTTTACAATACTAGCTGATCCCGTGCACTTCGTTGCCCCTTAAATCTACCAACTCCTTATGACTCAAACTTTGTTCAAATCTGTTCAAACACCGATACTGTTTTGGCGCTGGCCGGCTTACACCGTGATGTTGACAACTCCGAGTGGTAACAGTCTAGCCACCCAGTGCCATTCCCTCCGAGAGGTCATGCTGTACGCGCTGCCGACCGCGGATGTAGCCGGCGAATTGCCGGTGGCGTACTGGCGTGCGGGCTACGTCGGTTTTGTTGTTGGTCCTTTTGCGTCGTGCACGACGCATCGTGCGTATTTCCAATTCTGTCTGACGATTTGGTCGAGCCGTTTTTTTGTGTGTCGGCTGGACGGACGGTTATACGCGGTGGTTTATATATTCAGTTTTCGCCGATGTTAAGACCCAAAACGCCGAGTCCATTCATTCGTTCTGTTCGTGGGCAGACATTTTGGCGCGGCCGTTTTGGCGGAGTAGTGAGTGCCGTCACGTCAGGTGGTTGTTTGACTTTGGCGTACTTCTCAAGTTATGTTGGTCAACGGTGCCTCCAACTACCGATAGCTGCTGTTCACTAACGGTATCGTTGTTTCTCTTATTATTGTATTTATAATTGTATTAATTTATGCTATTATATTGTTATTATTATTTATTACTGTACATGGCCCTGGTGACACACTTTGTATTATCGTTATTATTATTTGTATAGTGGAGTGTCCCAGTGGCACATTTGTCATATTATTATTGTATTTGTGGAGACGTCCACCGTAATAAAACTTGTCATATATTATAAGATAATAAAAAAGGTAAAATCATACATTGTTATTTAGTCACCTTTGCTCACCACCTATGCGAGTCACGGCAAACAACTGCACAAATTGTAAGATTTGGCGTGGCGCAACAAAATCGTTATTTAATATTCGGTGTATGGTGTCCAAAACGGCTATCTTGTCGTATGCTCTCTAACCCAGATTGCGGTTTACCTGCGAAAATATCGTTTTTAAACGTTTTTGATTATTACGTTTTTAAAAACGTTATTTTTCCATATTGTTTTTGAATAACGTTTTTGATAGTATATATATTTTTTTATATTATATTCTTAGAACTTATAACTTTTAACTTTTAAGTTATAATAGTAACGCGCGATATAGAAATTCACTTAAAAGTTGAAAATTAAAATTAATTATCATATATATATATAAAAAAAAAACAATATTATCAAAAACATTATTTGGAAACATTAGGAAAATATTTTTTTTAAAAACGTTAATCAAAAACAATATATTATATTATATTATACAGAATATAACTTTTAACTTTTAAGTTATAATAGTAACGCGCAATACAGAAATGCACTTAAAAGTTAAAAATTAAAATTAATTATTCATAATATTTAAATTTTAAATCAAAATTATAATTAATATAAAAATTAGAAAATTCAAAATTTCTGATTTCAAGTTAAAGTGTTTTTAAAGTTAAAGATTAAAAAGTAAAAAAATAAGTGAAATTTTTTTTGGTTTTTAGGATATTTTGTTATCGTTTTTCAGTTGTTTTTTTGTTTTTTTTTCGTTTTCGTTTTTTGTTTTTTTTTCCGTTAAAATCTAAATATAATTGTAGAGTGGCAGAACACGGTAGAGCGCATACGACAAGATAACCTCCAAAACTTATTCAAACTTTTCTGTTGCCTGGAATAAAAATTCTGATTCGCAGCAGTATATTATCATTTATCAGGTAGTCAATCTACCTGTGGTAGATCGCGGACCCAGTGCTGTTTGTACGTAATTATATGATTCAACTCTAAAGTATCAAAGTTACACCAAATTTATTTTGATATAATACGGTGGATTAATATAATTAATTAATAGTATTAGTATACATAGTACATAATCCTAGTAGTAGTATACATAATCCTAATCTAACCTAACCGTACTAAAATCCGATTAAAAAAAAAAACAAATTTAACCCTTTTAAATTAGCCTATATTCGGTGTATGGTGTCCAAAACTTATCTTAACTTTTTCGTTGCCTGTAATATAAATTCTGGATCGTAGCAGTACCTATATTATTAGGTAGGAAATCTACCTGCGGTAGATTGCGGACCCCGTTTGTACGTAAGTGTATGATGTAACTCTAAAGCAGCGTTTCCCAAACCACGGGTCGCGAAATTTTTTTGATGGGTCGCGACTCGTGGTTACGATTACAGTTATTTTAGTCTTAAATTGATAAATAGTATAAATAACTAGTATTGTAGAATAAATGACGTAAAGTTATTAAGATTATGGAATTTTTATCTTATCGGTAAAGGTGCTAATGACTAGTCACTAGTCGATGCGATCGGTCTCGGTCGTTTGTCCATAATCCATAATATGCAGTTGAGCAACGAGCGGTACATCGAGACTACGAAAAGTTTAAGTTTACGATTAAACACACATTTTTAACTATTTTAACAAATTTTTACCCAATGGATAAATTTATAATTTGTAATACTACAGCCAGTGGTACTAGCCAACCAGTTCCATCAGACAGTTCAGTACAAAACAATAAAACATCAGGTACCGTAGTTATAGTACAGATTTTATTAAATTTGGATTTCGACGTTATGTAAATAATAAAATGGTTCAACCACAATGCGTTGTATGTGGAGAAATTTTAGCCAATGAAAGTTTAAAACCCTCCAAATTAAAAAGGCATCTTGATACCAAACACCCAAATGTAATAAACAAACCTACCGAATATTTTGAACGCTTAAATAACCAGTTTAAAAGTAGTACAAATTCAATGAAGACCTACTGTCACGCTACAGTTTCTGCTGTGAAGGCTTCATATTTATTAGCATATAGAATTGCTAAAAATAATAAACCTCATACTATTGGTGAAAATCTTATTCTGCCCGCTGCAATAGATATGTGTACTGAAATATTAGGAAAAGAAGCGGCAAATAAATTAAAAACAATACCAGCTTTAAATAATACTGTTCAGAGACGCATTATAAGCGAAAACATAAAACAACAATTATTAAACAGATTAAGCTCAAAACCCATATTTCTATTTTCTATTCAATTAGATGAAAGTACAGACGTTCAAAATAAAGCTATATTATCTGTATTTATAAGGTATTATTATGACGAGAATATTCACGAAGATTTTTTGTACTGCAATAGCTTGAGCACAACGACAACCAGTGAAGATATTTATAGCTCTTTAGAAATTTTTTTTATAGAAAACAATATTCAGTGGACAAACTGTGTAGGTGTAACTACTGATGGTGCGGCATCGATGACGGGTAAACATGTTGGTGTGGTACGACGAATAAAAGAAGTAGCCCCAGATGCCGAATGGACTCATTGTATGCTTCACAGAGAGGCACTTGTGTCAAAAAAAATGTCAACTGACTTAAATAAAGTTCTTAGTGAATTCCAAAAAAGAACTGGCGTCCATCAAAGTTGGAAATTCAACAAGGGTTCATCAATTACATAAATGTAAGAAACATTTTCAATAATTAACATACCTACTATAAAATGTGTAATTTCATAAAATTCATAAAAAAGTCAACTCATTTTTAAACAAGTAGATGTCTATAATTTTTCAGGATGTTTCACAACTACGTGAAGTAGATGACGCAAAGTGGGAAAAAAATAAATCAATCAAACAGACAGTGCAACCCTACATTGTGTTTGTCGGCCCAGGACTCAATTTTCAAGACGGATTGACAGTATCATTGTTTTATGTTGTGATAAACCACAATTTTTTTTAAATTAGAGAGTGCTCTTAAAGCAGTTGATGTATGTTTCAAATCATTTTTTGCTCTACATCTCGATTACCTTACAGAAAGTGGACAAATTTGGCAATATTCATACAACAATATTTTTGTTAAATTAATACAAAGTTTGATAAAAATTATCAATTTGTTTCAAATCTTATTATAACTTTAAATAAAATAAATGAACTAGATAGGTCGATAAAAAACTATGTTTATTATAAATATCTATTAATAGTTGTATAATTTAATATATTATTTTCTATTTCTACATACAATTACATATTTTTACAACTTACAACCATATTTTTTTTTGTACTTAATCATTATTATTACTTAATCTAAGCAATATATTTATTATAATTCAACATATATCTAACAACATGAGATGCTTTATTTGTTCAACTGACTCTCTACATATTTAGATTTTATGAAACATTTTAAGCTATTTCATTCTTTTGATAATGTAACAGAATTTATATGTGTTGAACCGTTATGTGGTAGAATATTTGGTTCTATGAACTCATATGGGAAACATATAAAAAGTCACTTCAATATTTTTATAAATACTTATGTTGCAGAACTTAATGTAAATACCTCCCCTGAAATAAATGAGTGTAATAATATACTCTTAAATAATAGCAGTGAAATAGCAGTGAACTTGGGTCCTGAAAATTATGAAAATGTTTTGGATGAATTTAAAAAAAAATGTATCTTTTGAAACAATTAAATTTGTATCAAAATAGTATAATGAGTCGGTAATACCAAGAAATAAGGTTCAGTCTTTAATAAATGACATCAATTTAATGAATGAAAGCTATATGAATATTTTAAAAAAAGAATTACTTTTAAATTTGAAAATGTGTAGTTGTGATAGTGATTCTATATCAAATATATCATCAATGTTTGATGCTGTAAATAATCAATTTAATAATCTAAAGTCTGAACACAAGCGTTTTAATATACTAGAAGAAATAGGTGTTTTTATTCGACCTAAAGAAAATCCAATTGGAAATATATTAATAGATGAGGTAAAAGACAATAACAAAATCATGAAATCTGTAGAAGTTAATACTTATTCTATACCACTAAATAAATTATTTAAATTATTTTTTGAACAAAAAAATGTATACAAAACAGTTACTTCTTACTTAAATGAACTCTATACTAATAAAAAAAATATAAGAAGTAGTTTTGCTCAAAGTGAAGTTTGGCAAAAAAAAATAGTAAATCAACCTAATAAAACTATAATACCATATTTTTTGTATTTCGATGACTATGAGACAAATAACCCTTTGGGGACACATGCCGGTCTAAAAAAGTTAGGAGTTGTATATATTTCTTTCACCCCATGTTTACCACCAGAATTTAGTTCTTCATTAAATAATATTTTTCTTGCACTATTGTTTAATTCAATAGATCGTAAACAATTTGGAAATAAAATGACATTTAAGCAATTAATTTCAGATATTAATTCTTTAGAAGATGAAGGTATAAATTTATTGATAGACAATAAAAGTCAAATTGTTTATTTTAGTTTGGCTTTAATTATTGGAGATAACTTAGGCTTGCATTCAATTTTAGGGTTTTCATAGTCTTTTATGGCAAATTACCCATGCAGATTTTGCATATGTTCAAAAAATTAATGTAATTTTCAAACTTTACAAGAAAACAATAAGTTAAGAAATGAGGAAAATTATAATATAGATATAAACATTAATGATATATCATTAACTGGTATTAAAGAAATTTGTGTTTGGAACCAAATATCTTCTTTCCATGTAACACAAAATTATTCGGTTGATATTATGCATGATGTTCTGGAAGGTGTGTGTAATTATGATTTAGCTCCTTTATTAAATAATTTTATTTTAAACTTTAAATACTTTTCATTGGATAACATTAAATAACAGAATTCAGTGTTTTAACTATGGTTCAATTGAAAATCAAAACCGACCGCCATTATTATCAGTAGACTTTTTAAAAACTAATAAAATTAAAATGTCAGCAACTGAGATGCTTTGTTTTACAAGGCACTTGGGTTTAATGATAGGTGATTTAGTACCCAAAAATTCTGAACTTTGGACAATTTATATAATTTTAAAACAAATTTTTGATATTTTTACAGCAAAAAATATTACAAAATAATGTCCTATTTTATCAAATACACTTATTACAGAATATCATGAATTATACCTTAAATTATTTAAAACTAATTTGAGACCAAAACACCATCATTTAGTGCGTTATCCAAATATAATGAAAAAAATTGGGCCATTATGTCATATATGGTCAATGCGATTTGAGTCCAAGCACAGGGAATCAAAAATTACAGCAACATCAATTACTAGTAGGAAAAATATATGTTATACTTTAACATTAAAACACCAACTAAAAATTGCCTACAGAATTATATCACAAAAAATTTTATCATCTGAAATTAATTATGGTAATGTTTTAAATATTTCAAATGACACAATTAATAATATTAAAAATGACAATTGACAATCCAAACATTGATGATTTCACTTCTGCAAAATTTGTATCGTGGGTAGAAGTGATAAATATTAAATATTCTTTAAAAAACATGACTCTAATACTTGACATATCTTATATGCCTTTATTTGTTCTCATTAAATTCATATACTTTTTACCTGATAATGATTATCCTTATTTAATTTACAATAAATTTACCACTGTTAAATATGATGAACATGTACAAGCCTTTGAGGTAAAAATGGACCACCACACTATGGGGTGTGTGAATCTAAGTAATTTAATAGAACAGTTCCCAAGTACCTTTCACTATACCCCAAATGGAAAAACTTACACAAATCAAAGGTGAATATAGTTTAAATATATTTTGTCTAAATAATATATATAAAATTATATATTATGGCTATGAGTTCATAGATAGACATTATTTACATACCTGTTAATTTTGTTTGTGATAATTTAATTTTAAGCTTTTAATATTGTACCTAAATATTTTAAAATACTAAGTTGGTTACTTGTTATATGATTTATGATATTATATTACTATTAATTTGTAAAATTATTAAATATGAATAACAATTGTTTAATGTTCTTAATATTTATTATTTGTAAAAGTTAAAAAATTAAAAATCATTCAACATTTTAAATACATTTGTTTTGTGTAATGTTATGATTTTTATTATACCTACCTACCTAATGGCTAATAATTATGAATTGGTTTTTTATGATTTGATTATCTAGGTACTGATTGGCGCTTGGAGCAAGTCCTCCATTCAAAATGATAATCGTGTATTAATTATACGTAGGTACATAATATTGTTAAACTAGACAAATATAAAAACTGTACCAAGGTACCTAATATATTTTCAGGCACATTTGAAATGTCATCGATCTTTGAAGTTGTAGTGTTCAATGTTCATTGTTCATACCTAGGTAATTCTCATCTGTTTGTGTGTTTTTATTTTGAAAACATTTTGTTAATTTTTAAACATTTGTCACAAACTCACCAGAATTCAATAATAATATTATTTTCTTTATTCGAGATTTTTCATCGCTTCCTTTACGTTTACCAGAACCATACATAATGAATTAAGAACTTGTAGAAGGTATTATAAACTGTAGTCATAACATTAGTCAGTTGCACATTCGTGGTCAAGAGATATATTATTATATCGGCAATGCCTATCGAAAATATAAATAAAAAAAAATAAATATAATAAAATATAATGATAACTAATTTGTGAATTGTGACTGCGACTGTGAATTGTGTATATTATAATTGTGCCGCAACCAGTGTGATAACTGATAAGTGATAAGCATACAAAAGAAAACATTTAAATATTTTTACATAATCAACAAATAATTTAATTTTAAAATTCTTGGAACTAACTCACAGCCATAGATAATAAAGATATGGATAGGCCATGGCTACATTAACACTGTATGAGGTCGCGTTCTTTTTTGTGGGAGAGAGAAAATATCTTTAAGAATGCTCTCTCTCCTACATGGGGTACTATTTAAGGTTATGTTCAAACTTCAAATAATTGCCGCCCACCGGTATAATATGAAATATTCTAAATATCTAATATGGAACTATAATAATAATATAATATACCTATGATTTTTGGTTTTGAGTAGTTTGGGCATTATATTAATGATAAATATAGTAGGTGTATTTACCATTTTAACCCATATAACCTCAAAATTGATAGTAATACATGAACGCATGATAAGCTTCAATGGCTTATCCATATCTTTATTATCTATGCTCACAGCCCACAATGTCACTACGGTCCAAATTAACTAAGAAGCGTATTTTTATTTTTCAACTTTACGAGATATTATTAAATTTTTATAATATTATATTATTGCTAATAATACAATAATTAAGAGAGAAAAATTATACATGATTACAATTTTTCAGTTAGTACCACGATTAAAGATATACTGGTTACCCAACGGCCTATGCTTTGCACAGGCAGAAAACGGCTACGAAACCGCGACATGTTATGGACTGGCCTACTAGCACCATCTAAGGTGGATTAACCTTAGGAACTATTTTGTCGTCACGAATATTCAAAGGAAATAAAAGATTGTAATTAGTAATAATTAGTAATTATTAAATAGGTAATATGGCTAATACCACACAAAAAAATTTAAAACATATTAGAACAAAAGACAATAAATACAGTAAATAATATTAATGATTAATTATAAATATTTAATAGTTAAAAGTTATACTAAATAAAATAAATAAATTAGCTAAATTAAATAATACAATGTAGGTACTACTATTAGTTATTACATTACAAATTTGAAATTAACAAACCTCTACTTTATCACTTTCCATTTTTTCTAAAGGATGAAGAAATGGTAATGCCCCCTTTTTTAGTTGCCATCGCTTTAGGCAAACCTAAGAAGTAGAAAGTAATATTAACCATATCAATCCTTTATTTTTAAAATAAACTGATTATATTATAGGCTTAAACATGTTCTATATTGATATTTGAATACGTATTTAAATTAGATAGTCGTTGCACCTCCTCTGGGAGCTTCTACACCATGTTTAATCTGCCTTTTTTTTCTTTTTTTT
>NC_042493.1:36135228-36143017 GCF_005508785.2 Acyrthosiphon pisum | reverse complement strand
CCATGTATTATTAAAATCTTCTTTATAAAAATGATTTGAACAAACCCGATTTGATTTTTTAAATAATACGCCTAAAGCTACTTCCATTTCTTTTTTTCTTCTTTTATCCTTATTCCTTAGGTATTCCAAATGTTATTTTGGAAATTTCATGTGATATTTGTATACAACAACTAACAAGTCATTTTGTTGTTTATAGTCTATACTCTATAGATTTATAGTGTCTTAAAGTAGACAAGTACTAATGTGTATATCACGATTAATGATATATCATATATCTTTAATCGTGGTTTTAAATTGTTAATGTATAAAAGTAAGTAGTAATTATAGTCTATCAACTCTGCTGTATCTCTTTCTATGTAATATCTTACTTTTGAATATTAAGACTTGAAAATGTAATATAATCGCCTACTAAATTGTCCCTAATAAAATAAAGTAATTAATGCAACTTAATATAACTGGTAACAACAAATTTGTATTTTTGGTGTAAGATTTAACTTGCTGGAGCTATTCTCACATTTAAGATTAAAGATTAAAGATATGATGGTTGTCCGACGAGCTACGGAATTGGTGTCTTCATAATATTAATTCTTATGATAAGACAATTCTGTAGTGCTCGTAGACCTCAGTAGAAAATGTATGTACTATATTATATCGCTGTCGCAATTAACAATACTTATGTGTTTGGAATATACAATTTTGAATCATTAGCAATTATATTATTTTCACGGATAGACTCAGTTAAGCAGCTGGTTCTGCGAGTAATTTCAACTGCTATATCACTTATGACATAGCCTATTGGGCTACCATTGTAACTTTGATTTTAATCAAAGAAAATTATAGTTACTCCAAAAAATTAACAATATATTAGTCAAACTATAATCCAATATAGACGAATTAAACCATTTGATAGAATTGAAGCTTTTGTAGAAAAAAAATAGAAAAATCAAATAACGAAGAAATACGCAATTTTACGTCCGTTGCTTTGCTTTTCATATATTTTTAAATATTATTTGATTTAAATGTTTAACAATCGATAAAATAGTTCTTAATTTATTAGAACATCTATTTAATATTATTACATAAAAAAAAACACTCGAATATCTGGATGTTATATAATCTTAGGTACTACATTTAAAAAGCCGTATTATATTATATAATTTATTTAATCATTAGTTTCTTCTTTTTTTATAATTTTGAAAAGTGGTTCTTCTGTTTTAATCTCCAAAGTGTTTGAAGTGGTATTCATACAAATTTTTGGTTTTGAACCATTGGAATTTCCTGCACTTTTTATCGGTAATCCTGTTTTTACAAAATCACAAAATTCTTCATCATCAGAGTTACCCAAATCAATTTCAAGAATAGTTTTTTTTAAAGAGCAAGATGTACCCAAAATACCTTCACGACTATCACTGTTCAATATACAGGGTTTCCATTTACCATTCGCATCAAGTTGTATTTCCTCACAAGTTTTAGGTAATTTTATACTATTGATAATAAATAAAAGGAACGAGTCTATTTTCAAATCATCCAAAATACAGTCCTTTGTACATATAGGGCAGATCCATGTGGGTACTATCTTATTCGAATAAATGAAAGCTTGCAGGTCAAAACACTGTAAATGATGACAATTGACAGATTTGACAGGCAGAATCATTTTTGATTTATTTATTGGACATAAAAGAGTCAAGTTAAAGGTTTTCAAATCTTTACTAGAATTTTTCAACAATTCCATGGCTTTTTTTTTTGTTTCTAAAGCTAAACAAAATCGATCATTGTCCATTTTTATGTCTTCCACCAATTCTTCAACACTAATTATATCCACCAAGTTAACCAACATATAATATATTCTTTTACAAGGCGGCCAAGAAATTGTGATCTCATTAGCATCAACAGTATTTAAGTGCAAATAATCAATAGCATTAACATTTATAGGGCTTTTTAAATCGTTCATAAGTATTTGTTTAGAATTGATAGACATTAATACTGGTTGTGGTAATTCTTCTGACAACTTGCTCATCCCTGATAGACGTTCTCCAATACGGATCTGCAATAGGCTAGCCTGTTTTCCACCTCTGTTTGTTGGGCAAATTTTTTGAACATCTGATAATGACAAATAAAATTCCACACCAAGATGATTGCGCACTATAAACAGAAAAGAAATGTATCAATGATATTTAAAATTTTTACTATTAACTTTGTTTATAATAGGTGTTTACCATTATTTAATCCCGCAAGTGATATAATTGGTGTGAAATCAATACATATCGGTGGAACAACTTGATTTATAATATGCTGAAATGGTAAAGTTTTAAATTGTATGCTGGCTGGATCCATAACTAGTGAGCCGTGAATATAGAATTCATAATTTCCATTCATTATGCACTCATGTCTCGGAGCCGGGCATGTAAGGTGCACTTCTGGGGAATCATCCATTTCATCCATTTTGGGATACTCTTCTAATCTAAAAATAATAGAGATATTTTTACTTAATTGTTTCAATTAGGTAATTATTATTTTTTTTTTTTATCACATTATAAAATCAATAAAAATGAAACCCTATACATATCAAAGAAAGGATTTTCATATCGGACAACAACTTACTATACCTTACTAGTAGTATAGATATACTATTCTTAAAGCACCCCTTCTACCTCCCAAACTTCAGAAAAGATCACAAAAGAAAAGTTAGTTTACAATAATTATATAACCTACCATTTTACTAACTTTTTTTTATTAAACTCAAAAGTTTATATTAATTATAAAATATATTAAAATTTAGTTTATTATCTTTTGATAGTTTTAGTAAGACTACATATTCTCTAGAGACAAGGTATGTGTATGTATAAATTATATCCGTATATAATTGAATAATTCAAGTAAGAATTCTAAGCTAAATTGTATACACAATTATAATGAAGGGAAAGGAGGTAGTACTGGTCCCCCAGAGCAAAAAAAGATATTGTAGTATATAATTAAAAACATACATATTTTCTATTTTTTTGGTTTAAATGTATACATTATTCCATTTTTCTTGCTTAGTGAATTCTGTTGTTACACCAGTAAAATGCTTAAAGAATGTCAAAAAATGTCACTACATAAATTATCCTACTTCAGATTTTAATCAAAGTTTTCTCAATATGCTAACTGTAACTAGAGTATTAAAATATAATATTTTTTTTAAACAATTGATTTCACCTTAAATTTATAGTAATACATTCCAACATGCCCGATCAACAAATAATAAAATAAAAATCTAAATGACATTGGATGTGAAATTCTACTAGATCAAGAGTAAGAATTTTTTTCATCGTTAACGAGAATAGTATAATACTAAAATAGGTAATACTTGCTACTGTAACTTTTTATAAAAAGTTTGTTTAATAATGTTTTGGGTTTATTTTATGTGGATTCATAAAGTATATCAAGACCTATCTATATACTCTTTTCTTGTGTACTTTATAAATGTTTTTTATAAAAATATTAGAAAATAAAGTAAAATTTATGTCCATGGTCCCATTGATCAGAGCATTCATCCGAATAATATGTTAATATTAAAATGGTATTGTTATATGGTGTTTTTCTATTAATAAGTTTATTCAGTTTAATTAATATTACTTGTATGTACATATTACTATGTGTGATTAGGTAGATAATGTACAAATAATACTTATAATAATAATTATTATCTATATCTATTTATTATTATAAATATTTTTATTAGTACATTTTGCACAATGCATTTGTACCACGGATTAATTTATTAAGTTCTATAAGTCAATTCATTCTAACTTTTAAACTAACGGAGCGAAATGTGATCGGCTGAATGTAAAATTTGCCATGTTATGCACTTGTAAGATGGAGACCAGGAGACAACACGTGCGGGTGCCACGTAAATTAATTATCCTTGCATTAGAATCACAGACATAGTTTAAACGTTTATATAGAAATCAAGGATAGAACTTAATGTGCCCAACTTAATGTTGAAATTCAATGCTATAAAATATTAATAGGTTTTCATATATGATCACTTACTAATTGGGTGTGAATAGTATGATAGTGGATAGCACATCTTATGGTTAACATTAATATAGGGTACATCCCTTCTGAGCGAGGAAGAACTATTGCCACATGGGTACAATCAATTATACCTAGAATACTGGTTACCCCCCTTTTTTCCCCTACAAATCTAATCAAGCATAAAATAGATAAACAATTTTAAAATTTAAAATAAATTAACTTATGAGTAGTATATAATATTATGTAGATAGACAAATAAGTACCTACCTTCTTTGTGCTATATTTAATTTATTTTGAGCTATCCGGATTAAGATTATTTAATGCATTTTAAATTTCTGCAATGTATATACTAACAGAAGATCTATAATCGCCAATGTCTAATTTATACGATCCACTATCGAAAAACCAAAATGTTGTCAAAACCTAACAAGAATACATGAATTGACAAAAATTAATAGTGTTGTGTAGAATTTATGACATAAGTTTAATGTCCATCGTGATTGAAGATTTCTTACTAGGTTCAATCGTGTATGGTGTTAATATTTCTATTACTCATTGACTATCAGTTTAGTGAGTCTAAATATTTTCACAAATTGAAAATTATATAATTCTAAAAATTATATGAAAAATGTATAAAATAGTATCAATTAATAACTAGGAACTACTAAAATCAAAATTAAATTTGTTTAGAAACTAGAAACCAATCTTAAAAAACATTTTGAGCATTATAATATAATTTTCCTATCATTTAGGCTCTAATTTCAGGCTTCCTCTAAAGCCCTCAAAACTTTATTGAAGCCATTTAACCAAAATCCCAACATTAAATTTAGTGTCATATATTCAACTATTTTGAGAAAAATATAATGTACTTATGTACAAATGATTTAATACTGAAATAAAAGCTTTCATAGATAATAAAGAATGGATAAGCAACGTATATGTCTATAACATTAGGTGTCTCGTTCCAAAAGAGCAAAGGTGCCTGTTAAGTAAAAGATGTAGGCGCCAATAGATATACAACAAATTGGCAATATAATCATAATAATTCCCAATTCATTAAAGTTGGCTTAGATACATCCTAGAACAATTTATTGCACCTATTAGGCATAGTTATTTGGAAAAAAGCAATAATATAATATAGACGTATAGTTCCACAGAATATAATTTATACAATTATTGAATTATACCAAATAAGTTATTAGTCTTTACTTATGAGGTAGATAACTATAATAACTAATATTATTCTGTATAACTAGTAATAATTAACACAATATTAGATAATGTTTACAGTATTTTTATTGTTTAGTTATAATCATTTTTTTTTTTTTAAATAGTTATTTAAAGATATACTAGATACAAGCGTATACGTATCAGCTATTATTAATGTAATTTATTGACATTATTTAACTTTAATCGTTTTGGCAGAATAAATAAATAAATAAACTTATTTTTTAATTGTATTTGTATAAATGTTAAATGTAAATAAAAGAATATATAAAGTATAATTGTGCTAAATTATGCATTATGCATTGATAGTTATCAATTACTAATATGTACATCCTCAGCCTAATTTATGAATTATAATTATTAAATCAAGTCTCCAAAAACGTAATTTCATTTTTATTAATATCATGAAAATCAAATATGAATAAATATTACTGTCCAGGCTATATTATAATAGAATTAAAAAAAAAAAAACATTATGTTAATGATATTTCATTTATAAAAACAAAAAATATTTAGTACCTATAGTAAATAACAATGTTTAAAATTTGAAAAAAAAATAATAATTTTAATGTAGTTCCATTTTAATAGTTATCACCAATTTTTATTTATTGTTTTGTTATTTAATTATTTCAATACTATTAGTTGAAAAATATGTGAATTAAATATTTAAATATGTTAACATGTGTTTACCATTAAATCATCAGATATGTTTTAGTATTTGTGAAATTGTTAAAGTAACATAATGGGTATACTGTAATTGATATATACTATATAGTATACCTACAATAATCAAAAAAAAAAAAAAAAACACTTTATATTTGCAAAATACATTTTTATAATAGTATTTTTAATACTTTTTTAATTGATTTTAGTATCTTATTACTTTTTCAAAATTGTTTGCAAGATAGTGTGTAATATGCTTGTTTTTACATATTTAATTCCAAAATGTTGACGATTGGTTTTGCGATCTAGCATGGATAAGACATTAAAACCATTTGTTTACATTTTTGTATAGTATGATTATATTTATGATATATATATATATATGAAGATAATCAGATAAAGTAGATTTATTTGACCACAATTCATAAAATGTCATTCATCTAGGATGATGTCCCATCCATTTATTTATGATCTATGATTATGCGTAAGTGCGTAACCTATTGCGTAATCAAATTGTCTATGAACTGTTATCATAGAAAAATTGCTACATATTCAAAATATACACAACACACCGCCTTAACATACGAGCGCCGACATAAATAATCTCACCAAGACAAGTTTCACATGTCTGCAATTTTGGATTTCCTAAGCGGTGGTATTTGATTGACTTTGTAATGCAGGAGCTCTGATAGGAATTAGGAATGTTGTCGAAGTAGCGGTAGTAAATGATAGGTAATTACTGATAAGTACACAGCATAATCGAAAACTGCATACACAAGTAAGCACAGGGAGTTACGGACTTGCATAAATTATAAATTAATGGATGGCATACCAATACTAAATGCAAGTGGTCGGGTTTAATAGAATACTCTGATATACTATGATAGGAAAAGCAGCAAACTGAGGTGAATTATCAATTATAAACCTACCCATAGGTTTTAAATATCACATATAATTAATTATACAATTAAGCTAATGTTCATTGTTATATTATCTCAGGTAACGGGAAGTGATAGCCGGCGCGATCGGCAAACGGTGGCGGAGCGACCGCCATTTTGACGGTGACGCACACGGACAGCCGGAAGAAAACGAGACGCTACCGCACAGCGTAATCGTGACAGCACGATCGTAATCTTATTAGAATATTTCTATCATTATTCTATGCACCATTTACGTATAATAATAGAAATAATAACAACACTAATAATAACTACATACCTTCAGAACAATAATTGCAAGAGTGGCTATGTCACTGTGCGGTAGTGAACGTTAGTTGCCTGTGAATTCGTCTTTGATGTGGGGCAGACGAGACAAACCGTGAAAGCGACTGAACAACGAAGACGAAGTACCCAATCGAAGAGGCGACACGGCGCGTCTTTGTTGAAATATGGACCAAATGACAACAGCGGGCCACAGGCGGCGTAATGATTTCGTTCTACACGGCGTCGCTGTCTCGGTGTGCTGGTTTGGGATTGGACGACTTCATCGATATCAGCGCGGCGGTGTCGGCGGCCGAAACGTGCAGCAGTGTTTTAGCGATCGTAGCCACGATTAAAGATATACTGGTTACCCAACGGCCTATGCTTTGCACAGGCAGAAAACGGCTACGAAACCGCGACATGTTATGGACTGCCTACTAGCACCATCTAGGTGATTAACTTAGGAACTATTTGTCGTCACGAAATATTCAAAAGGAAATAAAAGATTGTAATTAGTAATAATTAGTAATTATTAAATAGGTAATATGGCTAATACCACACAAAAAAATTTAAAACATATTAGAACAAAAGACAATAAATACAGTAAATAATATTAATGATTAATTATAAATATTTAATAGTTAAAAGTTATACTAAATAAAATAAATAAATTAGCTAAATTA
>NC_042493.1:36127889-36133214 GCF_005508785.2 Acyrthosiphon pisum | reverse complement strand
AGTTTTTGCCATGTCGTACATTTGTAAGACGGAGACAACGTATGCGGGTGTAGCGTCCTCTTAATGATATATCATATATCTTTAATCGTGGTTTTAAATTGTTAATGTATAAAAGTAAGTAGTAATTATAGTACTAAGGTATTTAGGTATATATAAATAATAAATACTTAGTTTTCATAATTAAGAAATTTACGTGGTTAAAATAAGTTGAAGAGACCACTAGATAGTGCTACTAGTCAGTACATTTTCAATCGCGCTTTTCGAGCCGTGTTATACAGTTTCGATGTGTAACCAGTATATCTTTAATCGTGATGGTACCATTCTGATCCGTGGTAGTATTGATACTACTATCAATCGTAGTTTCATCATAATATCCATGACAATTAATAATATATAATATCAATAGTCGTGTTTCGTGCTTAACCAAAATATGTAGCCTGGTCACATTATATGATTACTAGCTCTAAGTGTAACTCTGGGCCCGTTGGACTCGCTGAAAGTGGATACCGATTTTGGAGACAATGTCGTTGGAATTATAAAAGTCACGACAGTAAAGTTGTAAGACGAATAATGTATGCATAATAGTTACAATGCTTGATTTTTAATTTTATTAAATTACAAATGCTAGATTTAAGTTCTTTTTTGTGTATAGAACTTTCAAGTTATAAATTTAAAAAATATATATATTTTTACTAATTACGACCATGCTTTCAAATAATAATTATAGTAATTGTTGAAAATAAAGCAAAACAAAACAGCCTTATTTCTGAAGTTTGTTAATTTTACAAAATCCTTTTCATATAGCTATATTTTCTTGTTTTAGGTGCAAAGCAAAAGGTAAAATATCAAAAAATGATAAAACAAAACTTGTGTTAACCGTTGGTCACGAAAACAATCATGTAGGAAGCAATATTGTATCAAAATTCAGAAATATTTGTAACGAACGTTCCAAAAATGAACAGATTTTGCTTCGTGTAATTTACAATGAGGTATTTATAATATTTAAAAATATATCTACATTGTCTTCAAAATAAATATTAAATCATTTATACTATATTATTAATACTTTAGACAAGTTCTATGCCTGAATTCATTAATATAAATGTTGGTCCATTTGTATCCCATCGGCGAACCATGCAAAGGCATAGAAAATTGAATCAACCAACATCACCACAAACCATGACCGATTTCCATTATCAATTGACTGGAGAATATGTTCATCTTCCATTGATGGATAATGTACCTATTTATATGGGAAAAATAGGCACTGACCCCGAAGAAGGGATAACAATGTTGTTTGTATTACCAGAAATTAAAAAGTAAATACTATGTACTTAGAAAATGAATTATCTTGATAGGTATCTATGTAAATAAATTATAATAACTATATAGAACCTATTTCTTTTCTTTTTCAGTATACTGAGAACTGGATCAACGTTTTTGATGGATGGTACATTTGCTGCTGCTCCATCATTTAACCGGGAGTGTCAACAGCTATATGTTATAATGGGTATAACATTCAACACCGTGAGTTATACCTAAAAATAACTATATTCATGTATACAAATATTATAATGTGATAATCATTGCAGCTTACCTTAAACCATTTCTAAGATTTTTTCTTATTACTTATTCATAAATCTCATACCTAAGTATATTGAGGTATCTAACTGTGTATACAATTTAAATTATAAAATGTTTGTATTTTAGGGATTCCCAATAGCATTTGCTTTGATGTCAAGAAAGACAGCGAGGACTTACAATGCTTTATTTAAACGGCTATTAGAAATTGAGCCACAGTGGACACCACAAACAATTATTGTAGATTTTGAGAGAGCTACAATGGTGTCATTGAAAGCAATTTTCAATGATATCATCATAAGGGGTTTTGGTTCCATAGCTCTCAAGCTCTGTGGAGAAAAGTGGGAGAATTTGGTAAGCTTATAAATATTTTTGATAGTTCAATAAGTATATATTAAACAATCTTAAATGTATTACAGGAATGATAGAAATATGTACATCGAAATGCATATGACACCATACATATGCTAATGGCATTACTACTTTTGCCTGTGGATAAGGTGATGGAAGGCTTTCTTTCTATAAGACAATTTTACACAGAAAATGTTGAAAATAGTTTGCCAGTGGAAAGCTGTAGAATATTCCAAAGATATTTCCAGTATTACAAATCTACATGGCTCCAAGGTTTGTTAAACCTGAAAAATATTAGAAGAAGATGATATCGGGAATATGATGCATTACATTTTAACATTTTAGTTTCACTTAGCATAGTTGTAAAATTGTTTGTCAATTTTAATAACAAAGAACTATGTTTAAGTAATTGAACAAATTTTTTTAAAATTAAATGTATATACATATTTATTTTAATTTATTTAGTTGTTAATAATTTAAATATGAATAGTAAAATACTGACACTGATTGAGAAATATTGAATAATAATTACAGTGTATTTAAAAACATAATGTATACATTAAACAGGACCAAATGCAGACATCTTGTCTGTCAACGGTGTTATTTGGCGAACAAACAATGTGTTGGAAGTTAGCCATCAACACCTTCGCATGCACATGGGTAATATGCATCAACCAGAACCATGGGTGTTTTTAAGTAAATTTATTTTATAATTTTTACTAATTTACCTTGTACATACTGTTTTTAATAAAAACATTTTTGTCTTCATAAATTTAAATTAATTATCACTATAAGGCACCGTAAATGTCTAACAAAAAAATATAATCTACCATGATAGGTTTTATAAAACATTTAAATTTTACAGAAGGGTTAATTACATACTCCAGTGGTGTATTGGCTGATTACAATTTGGCAATTAATGGTATCCAGGTCAGGGAACCACAACGGCAAATCTGGATAGACCACCAGCGAAATCTCGATTTGGCTTCTAGGCTGTTAGATGAAGGGCGTTATACAGTATCTGAATTTTTGGCATGTACTAAACATGTTACTCCAAATTTTGGAGTAGTCAGACCCGTGCATATTTCTCAACCACTTCCACTTCCTGAAATACAATTGGACGTTGAGAATCGGCAACCAGTTAATGCAAGGGAATTTATTTTAGAAAGATGGCCTATTGTTGATGGGGAAATAAATAGTAAAATTTAATATACTCACTTAGATACAACTATAATAGTCCTAATATTCTTTTATTTTTAGTATTGCATCTTATTCATGGGCTGGACGATGAAGAAGAAGAAGAAAATATACCACGTCCAGTACAACCGAATAATACATATATTAGTCTTGAAGACTTGACCAGTAAATAAATATTGCGCTAAAAATATATAATCATTAATCATGCATGCATAATAAGCATTAATTATAATTTATATACTTTAATTAATTAACATACTTTGAATTTTCAGTTGAACCAATCATATCTGAAAGCTGTTATATATGCCATTACTCAATGCCCACTGTCATAGCAATACCATGTAGACATCAAGGATTGTGTGCTCCTTGCCATCAAACATACATAAGTATGTCACCATACAGAACAATACCATACTACAGATGCCCTTTATGTAGAGGAGAAATTATAACATATTTCATAATTGTTTGACAAATATAATAATATTCTAATAGCCAAATTTTTCATCTTATTTCACTTTTTCAATATACTTACTTATAATTTATATACGATACAATTTGATGTAGGCACAATAAAATTATTCAAATCTTAGAGACTAGAGTTACCTACACTCAATATTGCAGACAAGATAAAGAAACTAAAAATAAGAATCTTACGTTTAAAGTACACCACTGCTGTAAGGAAGCGGCTTTAGATATTTTAACTATAAAAGTAAGAACATACTTAAAATGTAGTTTGAATAGATTTAAACTTATAAGATTAGGTGTAGTTAGTTGTTACATTGTTACATTTAAAATAAATAGTGGGTAATATTATTAAACCACATAGGTACCTATAGTAGATAATACATTTATACTGAAAATGTGAAAATGTAAATATTGTAAATACCTCATTACCTAGGACCTAAAGCTAAAGGTGGGCATTTAAATAAAATGAATAATATATGTAACCCAAGTCATGTTAGTTATGTGAACACAAGGTTGTTAAATTAGAAGTTATTAGTTGGCACATAATAAATTTAACTCGCAGTCTAGTCTAAAGGTAATATGAACAAAATATTAACTTAACTCTGTTTAAAAAAAAGTTCCATCTACTTTTTTAATCGGTAGGTGGCTCACATAAAGATTATTATGTTTCTTTCTGTAATATGATATTATTTTAAATGTTTAAGAAACAGAAATTTCAATAAATAGCATTGTATCATCTATTACTATTATTTCATGTATAAAACCAATAAAACCAACAATTTAAAAATATTTTTTACTTTAAAAAGCTAAGTTATTTCAACTTGTTAAGTTAAAAAGTTAATTAAAAAATAATTAACTAGTTAAGTTAAAAATAGGTAATCTAAATACTTAGCTTAACTTAAACTATTTTAACTAGTTACCTAATGCTTATACTAGTTATACTATATACTAAATAGCCAATAACACATGGTAAACATATATAGATATAACACCGAGATATAAACAGTATAGTAGGTACTTACAGCTGTATAAACCATAGTATAAGGAATAATAGTATTCCATAGACTATGCTACTACGGTCAATTATATACGATCATAAACGACAAAAACATTGTATGATCTTAAAAGATGTTGATGAATGCTGATGGCGACCATTTTACGATATAATTTACAAACAATAGTTATAAATTAAAATAATAGCCGTGGATAAAGTACGTATTATATTGTACTGTGAAAAAGGGCGATTGTAAACTCCACCGATTTACAGGTAGTCTATTTTAGGGTTGGATTTATAACATGTAAATTCCACCGATACATTTTTTTTACCTGAAACAAAAATGTAAATTCCACCGATACGTATTTTTTTACCTGAAAACACGTAAACTCCACCGATGGTAAAATCCACAGATTAAAACTATTTTTAGTATAGCTATAGCTATCAACTGTCGACTGACTAGCTTTGTTTGAATAATTTTAAATATTACAAACAAACAATTTTAAAGTCCGGTGAAGAAAAGTGGCGGTGTGAAAATAAAAAGTGTTCCTCGGTTTTAAAAACAATTAATTCTGGAGAAAATCGATTAATTACATTTCAACGAACAGAACATACTCATGATGCGTCGACCGAAAATAACCTTCAACGACAAGTGCTTAGTACTGGAGCAAAACGAAAGGCAATAGAAAATAATTGTGAAGCACCAAGGAAAATTATAAAATACGCATTAGACGAAA
>NC_042493.1:36125065-36127839 GCF_005508785.2 Acyrthosiphon pisum | reverse complement strand
GGGGCTGGAGAAACGTTTCCCCCGCCCCACCCACTGTTTTTTGGCTTTTGCGGGGGCGGCTTTTGAGCAGGAATTCCGGAGTCTACGGCAGGAATTGGCAGGAATTGAGCACTAAATATTGGAGTTGGAAAAAGTTTAAAAAGTCAAATTCCGACCATGGGTGGGGCTGGAGAAACGTTTCCCCCGCCCCACCCACTGTTTTTTGGCTTTTGCGGGGGCGGCTTTTGAACAGGAATTCCGGAGTCTACGGCAGGAATTGGCAGGAATTGAGCACTAAATATTGGAGTTGGAAAAAGTTGAAAAAGTCAAATTCCGACCATGGGTGGGGCTGGAGAAATGTTTCCCCCGCTCCACCCACTGTTTTTTGGCTTTTGCGGGGGCGGCTTTTGAGCAGGAATTCCGGGGTCTACGGCAGGAATTGGCAGGAATTGGGCACTAAATATTGGAGTTGGAAAAAGTTGAAAAAGTCAAATTCCGACCATGGGTGGGGCTGGAGAAACGTTTCCCCCGCCTCACCCACTGTTTTTTGGCTTTTGCGGGGGCGGCTTTTGAGCAGGAATTCCGGGGTCTACGGCAGGAATTGGCAGGAATTGAGCACTAAATATTGGAGTTGGTAAAAGTTGAAAAAGTCAAATTCCGACCATGGGTGGGGCTGGAGAAACGTTTCCCCCGCCCCACCCACTGTTTTTTGACTTTTGCGGGGGCGGCTTTTGAGCAGGAATTCCGGGGTCTACGGCAGGAATTGGCAGGAATTGAGCACTAAATATTGGCGTTGGAAAAAGTTGAAAAAGTCAAATGGGTGGGGGTGGGGAAATGTACGTATATCCGTGGATTCATCAATATTAACGTATCTAGTATAATATCTATCATTTATATTCTATGGCAAATCTCAAAGTCGTTGCAAAAGACACTGTCGATTAAAAATTCTAAAATTTCAATAAGCAAAGCAGATATATGAGCAAACAACTTACTGCGTTCCGTATAATTTTATTTTTCATAAATCACAATATTTCCAGTTCTGTATTCTGGAGCGTTTCCTCGTCAGCGTCGCAGTTCACACACGTCACGGATTCCGCCGAAAGAGTCGAGAATTAAAGTACCTAAGCCTGTATTCATATTATTTTGGGACTTAAATTTACTTTTAAGACTTAAAATAAATATTGTATGTCACGAAAAATGTGCTATCCAAGTGTTGTAGGCGCATATTTTAGTTCCGAACTAGAAATGTATAAAATACGCGAGAATGCGAGATATAAACGTCGTCGTCGTTTTTCCTGTCCCTGGTCGTAGAATAATTATAACTAATAGGTTTATTCCTATATAGGGTACTTGAAATATATATATATATATATATTTTGGTTTAATTTATAGAAATATTACTTATAACTGATAATGGTCATGAGCTATTACACATAATTTAAAAAAAAAACCATACATTATATGCTTATTGTACTTTGTTTCAGTATAGATTGTATAATTTTCTAGATTAAAAAAAAATAAAAAAATATTGGTAATTTTTTTTCCAAATACAATGTTATAAGTTATAGGTAACTATAATTTAATGTAACATACTTAACTTCTATTGTTCGCCTACTATCTATATCATAGGGATTAAAGACGTATAACCATGTACCTATAAAAGTAATGTTCACGGAATGGTCAACTATCTATCCTGACGCAGTGGCGTATTTAGGATTTTGTCATGGGGAGGGATATAATTTTATCCATTACTTATCAACTCAAGGGGGGCTCCGACCCCCTCACACTCCTAAGTTTAAATAATTAAATATAAAACTACAATTTAACTAACATTTTTTGATTCTGAACGGAACGAGGAAGCTATTGGTTTTACAATGGTGTTTATTTTTTTTTTTTTTTTATATCCTGCATACAACATTTCGGACCAGAAGGAGTGTTTCGATTTCAACATATAATACCTTATCTTTTAGAAAATTGGATCAAGATGGTACTTTACAGAGGTCATTTTCCGATTTTCTCAATAACTATTTAATGCCACGGGAAAAACCACCGAAAAATTACGTAAAAACGCTAAAAATGGGTTTTTAATTTCTAACGCTTTGTTTATCACCATAGAAACGAATAAAAATGTATAATATTATAATATTAATTCAACTTATATGATAAAATAAATAATAACATTATAACAATATAAAATATTCAGACTGACAAACCGTCTCCGCTCAGAATCGTTTTTCTTATACAATGATATTTTATCATTGAATCCAAGTCCAATACAACCCATTATACAATGACCCACTTGTAACCTACTGTACAGCAGAGTGACATCCACCTACCTGTTTTTTTTTATTTTTATTTTACAAGACAAAATCTAGTTTTCTAGATGTTTTGAAAAATTCGTCTATGACTTCTTCCGCGGATAAATCAATATTTCTATGAACTGATAGTAATGACAATCCATTCAACCGTGTCAGCCCCCCCTCCCCGTCACTGTCCTGAGTGTGCGCACTTATGAATAATATACTCATCTGACATATGTAGGGACTCCTATAGGTACCTCTATATAAATAGTACCTATAATACATACACGAATGCGTTACCTATTATGTCCCTAAAAATTCAACAACTATTATTATATTTATTTATTTTTTACATATAGGTACTAGGTAGGTACATTACAAGACTCTAGTTGAAATAAAATTTATTTTATTTTCTCGAACACAATGTAGTCAATGTATTTTACAAAGGTCGGCTAGCTTTGCGTATCGCAATAGCTTTTTTACAATCATCGTCAT
>NC_042493.1:36123655-36124965 GCF_005508785.2 Acyrthosiphon pisum | reverse complement strand
GATCGTAGATTGACATAAATTTATTAACATAAACATAAACTTATACTATGTAATGAATAATTACTAATGAGTCTTATATGTGTGTATATGCGCGCGCGCGGGTTGACCGGTAAATTTATTTCGATTTGCGGTGAGCGCGTTATGACGTTACGTTATAACTTATATTGTTATAAAGTCGACGCGACGGCGGAGTATGCAGTCTTAAAAATGTATTTTATAATTAATAAAATTAATAAAATTAATTTTAAAATAATATGTACAGTCCAGTAAATTGTTTTTTTCATAATATTTTTATGAACCTACAACGTATCTTCTAATACAAATTAAACATTTTACTTACATTTTTTGTTTTTTTTGTGAAAAAATTCAACAAACTTTGACCTTTTCTTTTCTCTGCCATTTTCTCTGAGTACCTATTCTAGTTGAAAAATTTAAATACTATATCAAAATGTTAAACGACAAAATAATACGTACTGCATTTACTGCGATACTGCCCGCCTGCCGGTTTATAATATTTTCCGTCGCCCGTTTTAGTATATTTATAAATTATACATCTATTACATTATACGATTAGTGTAAAGCAGGGAGTCAAAACGGGTTAAAATATTTCGGGTTTCGGGTTTCGTGTTAAAAACGGGTTAAAATTTTTTGCGGGTTTCGGGTTTTGTGTAAAACGCCGGGTAAAATTTTTTGCGGGTTTCGGGTTTCGTGTTAAAAGCCGGGTAAAATTTTTTGCGGGTTTCGGGTTTCGTGTAAAACGCCGGGTAAAATTTTTTGCGGGTTTCGGGTTTCGTGTTAAAAGCCGGGTAAAATTTTTTGCGGGTTTCGGGTTTCGTGTTAAAAACCGGTTAAAATTGTTGTGGGTTTTGAATTTTGAGTAGCTAATAACCGGCACTACCTTATTAATGAACCGAAAAAAGTCCTATATCTACACCAAAGGTCGTATTTTTTAAGTCCCCCCTCATCCATGTAATATTTAAATGATTCAAAAAAAAGTCGGTATTATACTATTATCTATTTACAATTAATAATCTATAAGACATAAATACAGTAATTGCAGTAATTGAACTTTAGAAATATCCATATACAGCCCTGGATTACACATTTACATTTTACACCACCTAGCTACAAATCAAAAATAATACAACAATAATATCCAATAATAGACGAGTACCGTCGTCATCTGTCTTAATTCTTTATACATTATACCTTGTAGTTTATACTTTATAGTAGATTCAATATACCTATATAAATTATAAAATGTTAACTTAAAAACAAAATAAAGTTTATAATAATGAACATGATAACAT
>NC_042493.1:36118117-36123605 GCF_005508785.2 Acyrthosiphon pisum | reverse complement strand
TTCTGTGAGTATTAAATCCTATGTTCTTTGTCTTGTATAAAAAAAACAACAAAAAATTATAATAATTTTCGTTTAAATAGGTTACAAATTTACAAGCTAAAGTAGGATTGTTAAAACAACAATGTGCAGAAGCATCTGCAAAATCTATAGAAGAAGCAATTATAGAGATGCCAGAAAATCAACAGGAAGCTGTTCGCGCTTGCTTTGCAGCAGCAAAAAAACATAATGTTAAAGGTAATCGATATACTATTAATTGGATTTATGAATGTTTGTTGATTTGTATCAAGAGCAAAAAGGTATATGAACAACTTCGTTCTAAAAACATACTGATTTTACCTTGTGTGGATACCCTGCAAAAGTATATACAAAAAATGTCTAGCCAGTATGGCTTTCAACAAGCTACTTTTGATATTTTAAAAAAAAAATCTTCAACAATGAAACCTGAAGAAAAACGAGGTAATTAATTTGTTGGGAAATATAAGTGTCTTTATTGCAGGGTTGATTGTGTATTTATGTACATTGTACATGATACATTTTTATTTTAGTATGATACTATTTTATTGACGTTGATAAAACAAAAATAATATTGTTTACAATGATGTATATTGTATAAACTTATTAGAATATAAGTACTGTCCTATATTATTGCTCAACCCTGCTAGATAATTTTTAATGAACTTGTAATATATAATGCTAAAACTTTTAGGAACCTTACTTCTAGACGAAATGAAGTTAAGTGAATCTGTTTCATTCAATAAAAAAACGTTTGAAATAAATGGTCTAACAAATTTAGGTGACTATACTCCCGAGCATCAAACAAATAAAAAAGGAGACCATGCATTAGTCCTTATGTTCCAACCATTTCGTGGTAAATGGGTGCAATCTTTGGCATGCTTTTTAAGTAAAGGTTATGTATCAAGTACTGTGTTACACAAAATTATCATTGAAGCAATTCTTCTACTGGAAAAATCTGGCTTCAATGTAGATGTCATAACGACTGATGGTGCCACGTGGAACCGCAGTATGTGGTCAAAATTTGGTATTTCTAAAGAAAATATAAGTTGTACGCACATGCATGATGAATCCAGAAGATTATGGTTCGTATCTGATTTCCCACACCTTATAAAAAACATGCGAAACTGTATGGTTAAGCAAGAAGAGTTTTGGGTTAGTATTTTTATTTTATACATTAAACTTAAATAGTATAGACTGTATCCAGTATTCATTCACAATGTTTCTTATTTTTATTATTATTTGAAGTATTAAATCTTTACTTTGAATTTAATATGTTTTAGACCCCAGATGGAGTTGTTAAACTTAAGCATTGGGATGCTGTTTTGGCTTCAGAGAATCAATCTGGATATAATTTAAAAATTTGCCCAGGGCTTTGTGTAGATGATGTGCATCCAAAGCCATACCAAAAAATGAACGTTGGCAGAGCATACAGGGTAAATGATGAACACACAAACTAGTAGTGCTTGGAAGGAATGCATTCAAATGAATTGTTTTCATTCATAATAAATTTAAATATAATTTTAAAAGTTGTTGAGAATTAAGAGAAAAAGTTTTTATACAAATTAAACATGTTAAAAACAAAATAACTTATATCTATTTAAACAATTTATTATCATAAATTATATGAATACAGTTTTAAAATTATTAAGGATTTAGATTGATTTAGTTCCTTTTTAACAATATGAATGTGAATTAGTTCCCTTTTTAAAAGCACTGCACATTGGTGATTATTACTTTATATATTGGTCATTAATGTATAATATGAATTGTATAGTTTTTTGGTGAAAAAACGGCTGTAGCAATGGAGGCTTATAGGGAAACTAATATTGACTTAAGTGATTCTAAACCTACTGTTACTTTTATACGACGTATAAGCAATTTAATCAAATGCATGGATTCTCGTACATCAAATAATGCACTGCACTATAATTCTTTTGAATATCAGGTAATGTATTTGAAACATAATTGCATGTTAATAGTTAGTAGTAGGTACCTATGTACCTACATATTCAAAATATAAATAAACTAACTTTAGTATTGTTAATTTAAGGCTATCAAGGATTTTCAGCAATATTTAGAAAACTGGAACAATGTTGCACGTGAAAAAGGTTATTACTTCTTAACCGATAGTACATATTATGGATTACAGATTTCATTAAAAGCTACAATAGAAGTTTTTGATTATCTGCGACTTAAATGTGATTATCAGTTCCTTATGACATCTCGATTAAATCAAGATAATCTAGAAGTAATAATTTATTTGGCTTAACCAGTCTATTCCTTTATTAACATTGGTATCTTATTATTTTTGTAGAGATTTTTTTCAATGATGAGAAGTTCCTGCGGTTCCAACGATCATCCTGATTCAGTTCTATTTATGCAAATATTTAGGCTAATCAGTACATACTCTTTGGTGAAGCCTCCCAAAGGAAGTAATATTTCTGGAGGAGAAATCCTATCATCATTATTCAGTATACATGATTTAAATACCCCAGACAATAAACGATTACAATTTCAACAATCTATTGACTATATAGTAGAAAACGGCTGTGATGATCCAGATATGTCTTCTTTAAATGTACATGTAGGTGTCAGGAATGGTTTGTTAATAATATGAACACGATTTAAGACGACGGCACACAGTGGGCCAAATTACTATTTTAGGTGGACAAAATTTTTTTTAACTTTTCACTTGCTTTAAACATGTTGTTCATTGAGGGAAAAATAAATAAAAATAAATATATATATTTATTTGATTCAAATTGACAAAATAATTTTCCATACCTTCTTAAATTATGTTTATCCGAGTCTCGGTGTATATTAAGTAAAATAATTAAATTCATATTACATATCATTTAATATTTAAATAACAAACATGTATGTAATATATGAGTACTTAAAACTATACAACAAAATTAATCTAACTCTTATTATTTTTATTTTTCATGATGATATAAGCAATAAGTTAAAAACATATGTAAGATATCAGTATTGGTGTCTATTCTTGAGGTTTTACGAGTGTTTTGTCGCCTAAATCTTATGTAGTCCTTGTTTCGTGCTTCTTGCGCTTCTTCAGACAAAATCCCGATAGGAAAATGAGCAAGCTGTATGGCTCTTGAACCATGTACCAAAATCTTATGGACGCTCGGAGGCATTCTATACCAGGGATACAATTGCAAATATAACTTTAAAGTATCTTTTGCATAATTATCGTATTTTTCAGAGTTCACATTATAACTACACGCCAAAATACTTAAAATAACTTTAAAACGTTCAATAAGTATTTTATTTAACCCAGTTATCTCTGAAACTTCTTTTGCATGTTCAAAAAAACGCCTTCCTATATTACCAGTATTAGATGTACCTTTGCCTTGCACAACTTTATCTACTTTTATTCCTAATTTTACCCATAGACCATTTTGTATTTTCTTTTTTTGAATAGCCATTTCATTTTTTTGTTCGACACTTGCCCTTTTGTTTGACTCTAATATACCTTTCTTATATGCTATGTGTAGCATGCATTCTAAACATTTTATCCATGCATGTAATGGGGATAGTCCATATTGTAAATTATCATCATTGCATTTCAAGCTATATATTATCTCTAAGTTGTTCATGTCTTTAGGAAAACATTTACAAATATTGCAGGTTTGACTTGATGAATTACATAAAGTGTTAATTATTTTTCCATCAACCATAGTAAGATAGAAAAAAAAATTTATTTTAACGGAATTTGGTCCTTCAAAAGGTTTTAATTCGTTTATTTCTTTTTTTATTTTGCTAACTTCGCTTTTGGTATTAAAAGCGGTTTCTTTTTCAAATAAAAACTTAATTGGCCGACAGTATCGGGTAGATGACGATTTTTGATTTTTCCATAAAACGCTTATAGAATCACTATTATTTTTAGATCCTTCAAGCTGTAGAGGAACTAAAGAAAATAAAAATAAATTGCCATCACATTTTTCATCCATACTAACTATTCCACTTTCAACCTCGGTTTCTATAAACTTTTGGTGATATTCAGAATGGTCCGAGCTGCCGTCACATCCCCATTTAAAATGTAAATGTAAATTTTTTAATTCATTTAAATTTTAATCACTTATATTAAGAGATTCTAATAATCTTTTGGCCGTGTGGTTAACTAAATTTTGTAAAGGTATACTGGCCCCATATTCATTTACCTTATAGTTATCGGGATAACATTTAATTTTAGATTCTTTAATTTTATTATAAGAAGGATATATGTCAGCCTTACGTTGCTTTGACCCTTTTCTTAACATTGAGTAGCTAAACTTTGTTAATTTAGCGTCAATTATCAAAGCCAACGCTTCATCTGCTGTATAAGGTTTAACTACAGATAATCTATTATTATAAGTGTGTTTGATTTTTAAGGCACGTTGTGGAGAATATTCTGTACTTTGTTTAAGCAGGTCAGCTGCTGCGCGATTTCCATCAGAATATAAAATTGTTTTGGTTGCAAAAATAATTTTATCTTTCGAGTTTTCATTTAAAATTGATTTTATTTTTCGTCTTTTAGTCTTATCGGAACTTTGAATAAATGGTTTAATTGGCCTTCCAACATTGACCGTCGATGTTGAAGGTAAAGACATTTCGGAAGTTGACAGGTTACAATGAAGTTCACGTGGTGGTAGACCAATATTAAAATTCAAATTTAACCATTTTTCATTATATTTTCTAAAAACATTTAAAGTGCGTTTTGATGATGTCCATTTTTTATTTAAAGAATTACAGTAGCCAGATATTTTATTTTCCAGAACCTTATCGTAGTCTTCACACATTGTATCCCAGTTCAGTATTTTAGATTTTACGAAATTAAAGATAATTTTTTTGGACGCCCCGGAAGATGGTTGTAAAATTTTACAATTATTTCGTAACACGTTGAACAAATCGTTATTTTTTAATGTAATTTCTGAAAGAAAAAAAACGTTTTGCTATAATATTGGCGGTTTTTGGCAGTTGAAAATGAATTAATATTCTTTAAGGTACATAAAGGTATAAGTCTATAAACAAATTAGCCTCCCCTAATCCCCCCTTTTATTTTGGGAGACCATACTATATTAATTTACAACTATACATATAATTTATTTTTATTTTATGTTAAATCATGGTATACAGAACTATAAATATAAGAAATGTATATTCATTTTGCTTACCTTGTACATTTACGGTATTCATTTTGAAAAAAATAATAGGTGTCACGAATAGTACAGTATAATTATTTTATATTTATTATTTTATAGAAAGAACGCAAACATAGACGAGACGTAACGACTGACTAGTGGTTAATGACCTATATCAGACCAATTTCCTGTAATTATTGCTATCGAACGCTGCTATTCTTATCATGTATACTATTAAGATATACTATTTTCAAACATTTATCAGTTTTTGCTTTACGAATTTAATGAGTTTGTCCACCTAAAATAGTAATTTGGCCACTGTGCGGCGGCGA
>NC_042493.1:36081243-36118067 GCF_005508785.2 Acyrthosiphon pisum | reverse complement strand
TCAAATACTCTTTAATACTTATATAATATATATTTAATTCCATCTCGATCAATATTTAAACACCCCTTCGTAAAATTTCGTTTAATTGTTTATGATGACAGAATGTGTTACTGGGCACGTGTCATTTGAATGAATGTAAATCGTATTCCGTAGTAAATTTTAGTTGACCAGATTAAATAGTGCGCTGTTCTTTATTGGTTTTTATAAATATTTTAGGAAATTATTTCTGCATACACATAGTTCGTTTAAAAATTAAAATGTCGTAAAAAGTCGATCGAGAGGACACAGATAGTCTTTTTATAAGTTTAATTAATAATACCTACCTAGTTCAGTTCACTGTAAAACTAATAGCACACTATTGAAACTGGCAAACGAAAATTTACTATGTCGCACGTGTGTAAGACGGAGACAACATAATAGTATGCGTGTATCCTCTCAACTGGACCACGTAGCACGTCTGTATAATATTATGTGCATTAAAATTAAAATTCAAGTGTTTGTTGAAATAACTATACCTAATATTCTATAATTAGATAGTGTAGGCAATGTGTTCTAATTTGTGTAGGTAAAAATTTGTGTTCGTTAGCCCACTACCAATATTCGATAACAGTCCCGTATAACGATTTTACAATTATATTTTTTCATTATATTATATGTTTAATTCATTATATTATGTTTAACTTGTGCAAGTGAAATGTGGTTTATGTTTAAACATTTTTTAATAATTACTTATAAGTTATATTATAATATATTTAAATAGGTACCACTTTGTACCTATAATGTCGTATAAGTGTCTATGATGCAGGAATGTTTTACTCGGCACGTGTGCATTCGAATAAGAGTAAATTGTATTCTGTCACAGTGGCGTGGCGAAGTCAAATATTTTATCGGTCAATTAATTTTTTGATTGACCTACCACCCTCCCAGTGACGTATCCAGGGTGTCCATGTCCCCCCCCCCATCATTGGCCACATTTGCTATTTTTTGTAGTATTTTATATATTATACTGTAATTGAATTATTAATTACTATAAAAATGTACACCTAGTAATTATATTAAGGCCATGTAACAATATCTGGAAAATAAAAAATATATATATATTTATTATAAACAACTTTTTAAACTGTATGCGTTTATTAGTTTTTAACTTTAATAAGTAAACAACAACATAATATTTAGATTAAAAAATAAATACATTAATAATATTTGTATTGTATTTGTATTTGTTTCGTATAAAACTTATTTTTATTATTACCTATAAGTTATAACAAATATTACTTAAATATTAAAGCTTTTTTTAACACAGATGAAGTGTTTGCTAATGTATTAATTGCTTCTTCAATATTAATATTGTCAGAAAGATCTTTTTCACAAGATAGAAGCAGTAAACTTTCCAATCTACCTTGACCAATAGTTGAACGCAAACGGGTCTTAACAAGTTTAACTTTTGAAAAGGAACGTTCACTTGAAACTGAAGTAGCTGGTATTGTGCATAATGATTTGTAAGCCATGTATAAGTTAGGAAATGATGAGGCCAACTTGAATGAGTTCAAAAGTTCAAATATTTGAGAAGAAGATGCCATTTTTTTAAAATTATTTCGTGATATGTCTTCGTCATCCATTTCGCTATTTATTGTGTGATCGGGATCATCTTCATCGCTTGTGTTCTCACTAGTCAAAATATTTTCATCATGTAAGTTTTTTTGGACATATACCTGATTGTAATTTCTCAAAACTCATAGCAAAATTTCTATATTCTATCGCAATTGAATCTTTATCTATTTCAGGAATCCAGGTTTTAAGGGAGTCAAAGGTATCATTAGGCACTATATCTCCATTGCTTACTTTTAACAATCTCTCGTATGATAAAAATGCTAAATCTTTCAGAATTTCTCTAGCATCTTTAAATCGTATGGTTAAAGATGCCATAATTTGGTCAACACATAAAAAATAAACATTTGTTCTAAAGTAATCTATTGCACTGTTTGTAATTTCATCAGAAGTATTCTCATCATCCATTCTCTTCCTTTTCCTTTGCCTAATTTCAGGAAATTCTACTTCATGAAGTTCATTTTTAACTGAAAACTCTTTAGATTCTTGTAAAATAGTAACAACTGATTCTTGTGTTCTCAATTTTAATAATCTTTTCTCAGCAATATCAACCATTGTTAATGCTTGAATGTAATCATTTGACGGAGTTTGTAAATATGTTGATAATGGAGTAGTTATATCAAAAATTTTATTCATTAAAAACAAAACAGTAACAAAACTAAAAGAAGTGACATTCCTAAGTAAATTACTAGCTGTTGAACTACACATTCGATCAATTGATTCTGACAAATCTTCGAGAGTTGCAACAATAGCCTTGAACTTCTCAAAAATTACAAACAGTGACCGATGATGTGAAGTCCAGCGGGTGGTGGAAAAAGTTTTCATTCTTAAAGGTCTCTTATCAGGGTAAAACTTTTTTTGATGCTCTAAAAAAAGGGCAGTACGCTTACGAGCTCTCATAAATTCTTTTAAAGATTGAACAGTTCCAAAAAAATTCCGTACTTCTCTACAACTATCACACGTATCAACAACGACTAAATTCAATACGTGAGAAAAACACCATACATAAATCGCCCTTGGATTATGTTGTTGTACCAATCTGCGAACACCAGAATACTGCCCCTGCATAGATGCTGCACCGTCATATGATTGAGCAATTAGATCTGATTTCCAATTTAATCCATACTTTGTACAAATATTACAAAATAAATTAAACATACCACGACCTGATGAATCATCAACTACTTCCAAAGCTACTAGTCTTTCTTTAATTTGACCACTTTCATCAACAAAACGTAAAATCATGGAAAACTGTTCTAAACAAGCAACATCAGTGGTTGTATCAATGATCACGGAAAACTTGCCTGCTTTTGCAACACTATTTAAAATATTTTTCCGTACAATTTCACCGAGGATATGAATTACAGTATTTTGATTAATATTTGATAAGAAGGTTAATCGATTTTTTTTTGTAGAATTTTCTATTTTTGCCATATGATGAGAGAGTATAGGATGATGATGGGCTATCAACTTAATGAGTTGCTAAAAGTTTACTCGATTCAATGAAGTGACCCTCTCATCATGTCCTCGAAATGGAATATTTTGTTTTGCAAGATAAAGAATTGTTTCAATTATAACTTTTACTGTTTCTCTATTTTCGGCTACTTTGCTGTTTGAAGTTAGTCTAATATCATTTATATCTACTCGATTATTCTTAATATACATGGAATGTCTTATAATAGAGTTCAAATGAATAATAGACGATTCGTGTTCATTAAGTCTAGTAAAAATATGTTGCCAATCATTTGTCCCTTCTCTAGACAGTGAATTTGTTTTTCCTTTAGTTGTTCCAAATAGTTTACAGGCAATACAAAAAACTCTGTCTACCGAAGGTGAATAGGAGACCCAAGTTCTTTTTACTGTTGACTTATCAGGTAATACTTTGTAATAGTAATTATCATTAAATGATCGAACAATATTGTTTTGCTTCCTTTTAGGGAACAATTTACCTGGAAGATCTGAAGCTAAAGGTTGGCATGGTCCAATGGAAATCATATATGCCAAATATTCACTAGTTATTTGAGAATCGTTAACCAAAGCTGGATCATTTGGGTACCTTTCAAAATTAGCTGTAACTTCATTGAGCATGTCCATGTTTATTGACGATCCATCAGAATCACCTACAGTAATAAATATCAGTAATTACTAATTAACAATGAGATTAACAATTATTACATTTTAATGAATTAATTTTTAAACAAAATACCTAGGTAATTAAACAAAATTTAAAAATAATGACTATTTGAGCATTATATTATTTCCTTTTAAAAATAAAAGTACAAAAGTATAAATATTTTAATTTCTATTGGTATTTGAATAAAATAAAATAGTGTGTTACATTATTTTTATAATCATCTCCGACCAGGAATTATTTTATAAACCATCGTTAAAAACGTTAAAATACACAAATTTAGAAAAAAAATTGAAAAATTTGAGTGGAAGCTAAACAAGTTAAATTAGTTTTTTTTTTAGAAAGAAGCAAATTCTTTTCATATTATTAAATATTTATTGTATAGATAAGACTATTATAGAACCTTTGCATTGGCAATTTATAACAATATTTAACATTTATTGTTAAAATACCTTCTATTGTAATTGCCATTTGAGTCTGGTCTGTCTGGATCAATTCTCGGCTGGTACTGGCACATTGGTTTCGAATTGCTACAGTAATAGATTAAAGGTAGATAATTTAGATTTAATAGATTAAAATATCTATTCTGTGGTAGCACTATAAGCTGATGTGTCATTTTACCTGGAACATTTAAGTGATGTTGTTTATTGAAATCCATCAATGCATCATCTTCAATGCTATCCACCATTTTTTCAGATTTTTCTGAACCAATATCATTCCCGCATTCAACTAGGTTAAATAAAAAGTTAGTTTAAGTTTAGTAATTTTCTGAAGCATAAAATATGGACTTTAAATTTCAATACCTAGTTACATAAAATAATAAATTATGTACATTAAAAAATATAAATAAAATAATATAAATGCATTGGTACCTGTTTTGTGAGAAGAACTAGGTACAGCTGATAAATGGTGACTCTCCTGTTCCTTAATAACATCATTTGATTCCAAAAGTTTAATTTCCGTAAAAATAGTAGGATCAGGTTCATTTGGATTTACTAGATGTCATCAAAATGTAATATATAAATATTCGATTTAGAATATAGACTTGAAAGTAATGTTAAATATTAATAGATAAAATTAAAAATAAAATATATAAAAATAAAAAAATAAAAAAAATAATACGTATTATAAAAATAAAAATTATACGTATTATACTCGATCTATAAAAGAAAGTTTTCAAATGTTCAATAATATTATGATAAATAAATATTTAGGTACTCTAGATACCAAGTGACAAGTATATTAAAAGTTATAATAAATTAAATACTTACCAGTTTCTTTGTCTTGACTGTATCCTGCATCAACTTCATTGTCTTCATTAACAACTGATGTACTCGCTATATTATGTTCTGGCTCTATCTCTATGAAATAAAGTTTTCAATAATATTATGATTAATATATATTAAGGTAGGTAAGTACTAACAAAATATAGACCTTAAATAATATGGAAGTTAGTATAGGTATAATCAATGAATAAATTGCGTTACTGATTTACTTTAAAATTTATCTCTAATAATAATAAAAAAATTAAATAAATTCCTATACATTTTGTTTTATTGTACTATCCATACAAATAATTATTTTTATATAATTATTATGGACAATAAAAATAACCAAGGACCAAGGTTTTATTTTTTAATGAGACATGACATTTCTTATATTATTTTTAAAGCATATTAAATGTATTTAATAATAGATATATTCAACTAAATTAAATTAAAAAGTCAGGGGTAAGTAATAAGTAATATAACAGATAACTACATTTTATTTAAGCTAGAATACTTAAAAAATTAAAATATGTACCTACTTAATAGATATATTAAATTATTAAAACAATTCATGAGACTAATATTATTAAATTATAAAATGTTGAAAGTATTTACCACCTACCTATTTCAGAAAAACATTTAACACTGAAAACTCATGGACTTATACTTAGCAATAATAGTTAATATATACCTGTTACTCGTGAAGACTTGAAAAACTTAGCAATACTTAGTATATTGTTTGAACAGGATTTTCTTTTTTTGCATTTATTTGTATGACGCATCCAATTTGTATTATTGAGCTCTCCTCGCTGTTTGCCACACACACAAATTTCTGAGTTCATTTTTATTTGATATTATAAATTATAATTAATTATTTTTTATTAGAAATAAAACAATACAACAGAAATTATTGAATTTAAAAATTAAGCACAAAATAGTAAAATATTAATTCAATCCTTGCACCAAATACAACAAACACTGAAAATAGGAGTATTAACAACGATGTACGGGTGGAAATAATAATATGATTTATAATTATAAAGAACAATATTAAACCATGGACAGCAAAAACTATAACGTTGCCAGTGTTATCCTTAGAAAACTATGTTGTAATCTGATAATCGTAATACCTACGATTTTCACCTAGGCTTCAACTAGGCTATTTATAAACATTTTCCCCAATTATTGCTGGGTGCTGATAGTCAGTTGTTAATTGTTATCAATAGTAAATTAAATGAACCGTGTTAGCCGTACAATCACTAATCAGTCTGAATACACAATTTTCATTAAACATGCTCATTGGTTATTCGATTTTGTGTAAAATGCTGATAGCTGTATATTTAAAGCATTATTTGTTTGGATTTTTATTAATTCATTTTCAGGAAACTCCAAACGGCCGACGGCCCGCACTATAGTCTATTTTAGAATACGGTTGTATTTATACTAGGTATTTATTGTTAAATGTGCCTCATGTATTAATAATAATATTAATTATGATCGAATAAAATGTCTCATATATCATAAATCAATAATCGTACATACTGTAAATATTAAATGATAATTATAAATTAGGTTATTAAATTGTTACTTATTGGCTATTGCTTACCTATACTTCATATAGGTTTTAGAAAACACTTAATATCAATCCGAAGCGTATATAAATATACGAAAATATCAACTAAATGTTTATGCTTTAAATAGTCATGTTTGGTGTTGTTATTTACAATATCGTGGTACTGTTCTACTGTGTATGTTAGTTATTATTCTTATTCATATATCATATTCAAATATAGGTAGTTAGTTTTCTATTACAATATTTCTCACTAAATCCAGAACTCACTCACCCACGGGCCACGACCCACCCACCCACCCCTTAAAATTATCGGGAACCTGCCCTTCAAAATCACGGTCAACACGCCACTGTTCTGTCACATGTGTTGTCTCAGTCTTACACACGTACGACGTAGAAAGTTTTAGTTGATCATATTGAATAGTGCGCTTTTCGTTATTGGTTTTTATAAATATATTTTAGAAAATTATCTGTGCATTATATATTCTTTTATATTTTACTCATACACGTAGTTCGTTTAAAAATTAAAATGTCGTAAAAAGTCGATCGAGAGGACACAGCTGGTATCTTCTCAGTAAAGCTTAATTAATAATAGTTCAGTTTACTGTAAAACTAATAGCACACTATTGAAACTGGCAAATGAAAATTAACCATGTCGCATGTGTGTAAGACGGAGACAACATAATATTATGCGGGTATCCTGTTAATATCCTCTTAACTGGACCACGTAGCATGTCTGTATAATATTCTATGATTAGGTAGTGTAAGTCATGGGTTCTGTTTTTGTTTTAGTCCATGACTAATTTGTTTAGGTAAAAAATTATATTTGTTAACCTTTTATCAATGTTCGAAATCCGCCTCGTGGCAAGCCCGGCTCAAGGGGTAGGCGACATAAGCCCACGCCTAGGGCGGAACTTAAGCAGCACTGTAGTAAGATGGTGGTATTTTCAAAATTGAAAATACTGATAATATTATATTGTTGGAGAGGCCAAAATTTCATTTTTCCTAGTTCACTTTTTTCGCTTGAGCCGGTCATGTCTCGTGGCATATTGATAATTAATTTGCCATAGCCAACCCAAAAGTAGAATAGTGTCTGCAAAAATGATTAATTTTAATATTAATTGGTTTTATTGTTGATTTTTAGAATGAAAGTGAACAAAATTATTAATAAATACTCGGGGAGCGGTATACAGGTGTTCAACGCACCTGTATACTCGCGTACCCCAGAAACTAACAGCTATGACGCTTCCGGGAAAGTCCGGAAGCGTTATAGCAAAAAAAACGATCAGATAAGCGACGTGAGTAGATGCATACAAAATAAAAATCCCGCAGGAATAATACTAAAATGTGTACCATCTAATTTGTTTTTCAGGTTGCTTCAAATGTAAAATGAAGGGGCATATAATCAAAGATTGCAAAGGTGAGTGTGTGTTATGTTCTACAACGACCACTGTTGTTCCTTGTATTACTTTCAATATTCTAGACTAGACCAGTGATGGGCAAAGTACGACCCGTGGGCCAACTCCGGCCCGCGAAAGTATTTAATCCGGCCCGCCGAGGGTCCATCGACATTGATAATATATTATGGCCCCCAAATTAAGGGCGCAGAGGTTTTCCAGCATTTCTCACAATTTATATATTATATTTTTTTACATTATAATTTTAATTTAGGAAAAAAATTCCCGAAATATTCTGAAAATGATTGAAGAAAATAGTTGAAATATGTAAATGGTTGCCGCAGACTGTGCGCGGTCGTACCCTCGCAGCGTTATAGGTAGATAGAAGGTACTTTGTTAATAGGTATATCATTTCTTTTTTTGTTTATATTAATATATTTCCCGGTTCTCGGTTTGGTGCGTCCTTATTGTAGCTTTCGTATAATAATATGTACCTATATAAGTAAATTGATATAATGTTACTGTGAAATGTTATTAGTCTTTGCAGCGTCGTCATACCTAATCGTTATTCCTTGTGATTTTAAGAACATTCAATCATCGCTAGATGTTTTCTCGATGCCGTTTAATGTAGATCCGGAAAATTTATCTGCAGAATTACAGTTGAAAATTATTGAAATGCAGTGCAGTACCCATTTAAAACAATTGAATTTCACAAAACTAGATTTTTATAGAGCACTACAGAAAGCTGATTTCCCAAAGATAATTGTTCACACCCAGAAAATTATGGCGATGTTTGCGTCGTCTTATGTGTGTGAACAGACTTTTTCGACCAAGAAATTGCGGAAAAACTCAATCAGAAACTGATTGACTGATGAACACCTTTTCTCATTGCTGAAAGTTGCTTCGTCACAGCTGGAACCTGCTTTCGAAAATATTATGGAAAATCAAAAACAATTACATATGTCTCACACGCCTACACTGAAAAAAAAGTTTAGTTATTGGAACCAAAATATGGTAACAATAACTATGAAATTTAGTTGCCTCAGTGACAACATAACCATTAGTTGTGTACACAAATGTAATTTTGTTGACTGTAAATCGTTAGATAAACCATATTATGTTGTTATCAGTACTATTCTTGATTCGGTATTGACAACTAAAATTATGTATAGGTGACTGAATTCATTCCGTTATATATACAAAACATGTATTTAATACTACAGAATATCATCCTACTATTTGGTTGAGATAACAGAAAAAGTTTGTAACGATTAATATACATTTTGTTTTATGTACACAATTACAATTCATCTACAGCAAATCATTTTGTTACTGATACTTTGCCTTGTTAGTACTGAGCTATTCTAGTAGGGAAGCTTAACATTTTTGTTTTGTTAACATTTCTAAATTTATTGAGATGCTTGTACAAAATAATTTGTTATGGAAGCAAACTTTTTATGTCATAAATACAAAACATTAATACATAATATGTACCTATGTATAATACATAATACATATTATATTATATCACAATCAACAATTAATAAATAAGTCTTATTTATAACAACTAGGCATTTTATTTTAATAAACATAAAAATGTTTACAATTTATTATAATGTATATTATACAAATTATTGTTACTTATTAGTTATTAATTACAATTAAAACAATTAATGCCAGGTTATATTAAAAATACATAGGTACTTTTTTAATAATATTGTAGAAAAATTACAAAGTCAAAAAACGTATTATATAGATTTTACATAATATACATATACCTATTATTCATTCATACATGTGTATCAAACATTGAATATGTATATTAAACCATAAAATAAATAAATAAATTACATAGATATAAATATATCATTCAAGTGAAATTTCAAAACAGATTATAATGGGTCTCGAACTGTCACATATCTTACTCCATCTGGAGTTACATTCAAAGTGTTTGGTATGGGAGATATTAATGAATCCTGGTAAATTAAACACGTATTTGATACTGGTATTTCTATTTCAAAAGCATGCAAATGTTCATTAAAACCTACAGTATTTAATAAATTACACTCAAAAATTATTTTTTCAGATCCATACATATAGATATTTTTAACAGATACAAATTGTGGGTTGTCATCATCCAAGTCTCTCGTCAAAATACTGTTCAATTTGTATCGTGTTCCTTTTAGTTCAGCCCAACTTATACGAATCAATGTTTCTTCAGTACTAAGATTGAGTTCAGATTTTATTAAGTTATATTTTGAGCAATTTAATATTTTACTAGGACCTATAACAAGGTGTGTAATAACCTTGTTATAAGCCCTTGGTAAATATGTCGTTTAATTGCAGTTGATGCTTAATAGCTAAAGTTTTACAAATATTGCGTCTATTAAAAGAAGACCTAGCAGAAATCGTTGATATTCTATGTTTAGCTTCATATCTCATTGACCAAAAATAGACAACAGGACCAAACTTTCTTATTATTAAGGGATAATGTGTAAGAAAATGAAACTTTGGTTTGAGTGTATTTTTACTATATTTTATATAAAGTTCATTCATTTATCCTATTAAAGTCTCTAGTAAGAAACAACTATTCTCTTCTAGTGAAGTTAATAACACAATGTCTACAACTTTACGGATAGTTAAATATAGGTCCCAAATTGGCTCACACATAGGTACAAAATCGCCAACAAGGAGACCAAAGCATCTAATCAAAGTTATCATTTCAGATGCTGATTGCTTAATCTTTCCTGCATTAATATGGTCCATAGTAAGCAAACAAGGCTTGTTGTTTTCTGATCCAAAATTAAAAGCATATATTCTATCATTTAATATTTCTAATGAAAAAAGTTTCAATTCTTTTATGTAATATACTAATATAAAACTAATTATGTACTTTGCACATCCCTCAAACATATCATGCATGATATCTACCCCTATTTGATCAAACAAATTAAAATCTTTAATTTCCAACCAAATACATTTCTCTTTTAAACCTGTGGCAGACAAGTCATTTTTTTCTAAGTCTATAAAATATTGCTCATGTCTTAAAAGATTTTTATTTTCATATCCGCCTTTGCCACAGTACAAATTCGACAACATAAATTAGATGAAAAACTTTCAGTGAAACCCGTAATTGAATGTATGCCAAGATTATCCCCTAAAATGAGCCCCAATTCAAAATATAATTTCCCTTTAAATTGAGGAATATTTATATCTATACCATTATCCATCAAATAATTAAATTCATCTATAACCGGGTTAAAGATTATTTTATTTCCGAATTGTGTTCTGTCAGATGAGTGAAAAAGTAAGGCCAAAAAAATATTGGATAATGTTGTCAAGCGATAAGAAGCAATACACGGTACAGCTACATAAACTGCGGCTAGTTTATGTATACCGGAATGGCTTCCTAGGACATTTCCACTTTCGTAGTCATCGAAATACATAAAGAGGGGGAGCACTATTTGCCCATTATGGTTAGTAATTCTACTTCTCCAATAGGTACCCTGAATAAAATTAGTTAAGATACCACTATCATTTTCTAAACTTTTCATATAATCTAGGGTTTCGATAAGTACGTTTTCAAGTGAAAAAAACTTTTTAAGACGCTCCTTAGTGGTATAAACTGCTCTGTACAGTTGCAAGGCTCTAAAATTGTTAAGCCATCTTTTTTAACACTATTTAATCTTTGACCTATTACTTTTTCCTCTGGTTCAACAAATGTACCTTGAGTAGCAAAATTACTAAAACGTTTGTGTTCTGTTTTAAAATTTATTAAAGAATCTTTAATTATTTTAATAATATTGTTGAAAATACTTAAACTTTCAACAGAGATTTGACCTTCAGAAATCATCTGATCAATATAATTTTCAATACAAACAGCAATACCCTCTGAAAAAAACAGTTTCTATACCATCAACTACAATTTGTACAGTATTTCTGGGAATAATAGGATTTGCGTACAAACAAGAAAGGAATTTAATTTTGATTTAAAATTTTGTCAGGTGCAATAAATTGTTTACATTCAACTTCATTTAAAGTAAAAGAATCAGATATATTTGTATTAAAGATTAAATCTAAATCAGCGGAACTCTCAATGATAGGATGAGATGTAGATGGCTGTATTAAATCAGTTGGATTGTTACAATGTTTTGACAAATGTTTACGGAACAAATTTTTTAAATAAAAAGATCTTGAGCATTCTCCTTCAATACATTGATAAAAATTAAATTGATGGTTTAAATGTTGAAGTTCAAAGTGTTTAAAAAAACTTTTAATATCATTACTTTCCTTTTTACATAAAAAACATTTAGGCATATAAAAAAAATAAATTACAAGTGATTTTTGAAATTTGTATTAATGTACTTAATTAATAAATCAAAATTAAACTTTTTAAATAATGAGAAAATATATTATTGAGTAGAAATTCCAATATCTGACATAAAAGTGTTTACAGTAGTAAAATTTTTATCAAATGTAGCGTGTAAATTATAAAACCCCTTTTGAATGAAATACCAAATGGTTTCACATTCTACAGGATATTCTGCGTTAAATGTTATTATTGTTTTAAAGCAACAATCAACAGCAGCTAGAATTGAGTTTAGCTGATAAAATACATCATCAACCACAACAAAATAATTTGAAATTTCACTTAAAGTAGGACCTACTATAATAATAAATGGTTGCTGTGTATGACCTAATCCTAACAATTTTTCTTGTTTACGTGATATAGTTTCTTGTACCTCTGCATTACTTCGAACGTGTGTTATGAATCCATCCCGCATTTCTAATTTTGAAGGTTTCCATTGAAGTTTTGTCTTCCTACTTCTAGAAATTGTGAATCCAATTAAAAAAGGCAAGCAGAGAAATGCTGATATGTTTGATGCTTCTTCATTGTCTGTAAATACAAATGATGCTTGTTATTCATAAATTAAATGATGTGGTCAGAAAAAAATCTTTCAATAATTATGTTTGGTCCAGAAAATAAAGAAAACTATTATTTTTAGATCTGTCAATGGTATTGATACTAAGGATTACAAATATATGACATACTAAAATAACTGGATGTAATGAATTACATAATATTAAATTATATTATAATACATAATAAATAGTTAGAATAAATCAAAAATCTATTTTTTATACATCCTACTCACAGAGTCAAGGACTACAAACGTTATATTTTTTAATTTAATTTAATTTTTTAGTTTACCTTCAGCTCCCAATTGTACATAATCTTTAAGAATTTTATTAATCGAATGTTCTTTGGTTTTTTTAATTTTGTCTGCAGTTAAACTAAATATTTTGTTCTTATACAATGGCAGATTTTGAAACAATTTATCAGAAAACCCAGGATATGCAATATCAAAATCTTTGAAAATCTGAAATCATAATGAATTAGATACAAAATTGTATTATTTTAGATGAAAATTATAAACTTACAAGAAAATATCCTGATGGCTTTTTTAAAGCTGGATATTCAGTCATATATGAAGTAATGGACTGCCCATTTTTTGACAGTTGTTGTTTCAAACGGGTAATAGCAGTTATATTCCAATGTTGATCAACTAGTGACCAAGGATCACTAGAATTATGGAGCCAATTTAAGCTATCTTCAACAGATGCAATATCATTATCTAACTGATTATTTGTAAGTTGAAGTGCTTCAGGTACTAAAATAAGAGGAGAAGAACGTCCAGATGATGGTGTTGAACTTCGTTTCAATGATCTAATAATTCCTGATTTTCTAAACTCTCTCCTTTTATTGTTGAGACAGTCAAGAAGTTTTCCTTTAGCGGCTCGTTTAAGGCCAGGCCCATATGACAAATATGGTATGAAATAAGTAGGTGTTCGTTCTTTGTTAAACACAGTTGTAATTTCATATGCCAGTTCTTCTAATCTGGATGAAGAAACTCTAATATTAACATCAACACTCAATTCGTTATTAATAACTAAATTGCACAGGCGTTTGCGACCAACACTATCCAGGAGTCCAGTTTCTTGATAGGCTGCAAATAAAGATCTACCTTCATTTGTACTTTGAAGATGACCTAATAAATTCTGTAAACAAAATAATTTGATTACAAATATAAAAATGTTTTTCTTAAACGGCAACCAATCTTTTTGACTTAATATTTTAAAAGATTATTTTTTTTTTTTAATGTTGTTTTATTTTATCAATAGTTTAGTTTAATAATACTTTCCTACTCACAACTTTAAACGGATTCTACTGATAAACTGTTGATTAAAAAAAAAACTGAAATATCAAAATTTAAAAAAAAAAGTTATCTTAGAATTTTAAGTAAGAGGTAGCAGTTAACACTTAAAATACTAAACAGCTGAAAGACTCATAAATATAGAAATGGATAAACTATTACGATGACATTGGATTTGTCTATGTAGTATATTTAATTTATATTACAATTAATTTGACTTATTGTAGGTTTAGATGATGATGAGATATTTGAGAGATTTGGAAGATTTGAGAGATCGACAGACTAAAAAAAAAACAAAATTATATATTATTTAAATACATGTCAGTTTAAATTATAACCAGCATAATTAATAATTAGAGACTGGAATTATAAGCATTTTTGAGTTCATATACTGAGTGTATGCAACCTAATGATAATTTGAAATTCTGGTCTCTAGGTTAATGATTATTAATTAACATACATATTAATATAAAAATATTAAACATTTGTATTAGGTAGTATATAAAAGACAAATAAGGAGTAAAAACAAAACATAAACTAAACTTTTTTTTTTTTTATGGTACAAATTACAAAATGTTATAGGTAGTAAATTGTCAGTTATTTCATTAATTTTGAACATGGTTTGACAATTTTTCATATAATAAATTTATTCATTTTAAAATTTACTTGTTTGTATTTATTATTAATAAGTTTGTTTTTTCATTATGATACAGCTGTTAAATTGTTGTTATTTTAATCACTAAGTTATAATATTATTATATGTTTGATCTTAATTTTTTTCATACAATATTAAGATTTTAGTGTAGGTACACTAATATTATAATATTGTTGAGTATAATATTATGAAAAAAAAAAATTAATTTAAGTAATTATATTTTAAAATGGTAGTGTTATATTATTACTTAATTGTTTTAAAAATGTTTGATCTCAAATTTGTTTATAAAATATTCATATTTAAGTATGTGTGTAATGTATATAATATACATATAAAATACTGTATATATAAACATTTTGTAATTCTCTTGCAAGTTTAATTAATTGGTATTAATTAACATTTTATCTAATATAGGTTAAAGGGAATTATAACTTTTTACTAACCCAGTGATTAAAAAATTGAAATTATAAACATATTAAAACTTGCATTGCCCGTCACCAAAAAAACAATATTGTGATTTAAGCTGTTCAAGCACCTTAAATTATAACCTATATCTAATTCTACACAACATATAAAAAATATAAATAATTTGAATAATGATACTTACCTCAGTTGAAGAGCTTTGCCTAGGTATACTTGAAATGTCATCAACTAATAAAATATCCGTTCCAATATCAATAGATGATGATTCATTAATCTAAAATAAAAACAATTTAAGATAGGTAGGTAGGTACCTGATATTTTTTTAAGTTTAAACAAAATTTTATAAAACTAATTTCAGTGTCGGTATAAGTATTCTACCTATTATAAATAGCTACCCACAACCTAGGTAGGTACCTACTTCGGATTTTATATTCAAATTTAATAAAACATATTAATTACACAATTATTTACGCTAGGCATTGATCCTTGAATAATTAATTTCCACTGCTCTAAATTTGACAAAAATCTTGCTCTATGGCCTATTACAGGAATCAGTTCTTTTATCATATTTTCTGTCAAACATGGAATAGTCTTCATATCAATATCATTAGCTATGTAAAACAGAAAAAGTCCGAAAACCATATATTTATTTAGTAGGTTATTCTTATTATCATGTATTTGTATATCAACTATCAAGGCCGTACCTGATTTTATGTGTGTTATACCTACTATGTCGTAGTCTAGAATAATCAATAAACATTGTACGTTTATATCAGATATCTAACGCACATTTTTAGCTTACAACCTCAAACAAACCCCCTCAAAATCAATTTCCAGTTACGGCCTTAAGTATTATGTTATGTAGCTATGTTATGTTCCATACCTATAACCTATTTAGGTATTCAAGACCTCTAAAACTTTGTAACATTGATACAAATACTAGTATTCAGTGATCATTGTAAAAATTTTACTATTTTCTACTTAATAGTTACGAGGTATATAGTGTAAATATGTTGATAAAACTTACCTCGAAACGTATCAATATATTGGGATAAGTCCCACGCTGTTAGGAAGTCTGCTAGGTCATCGGACATTATTAAAATTTAACTAATTAACTAATAACAAGTTAATTTAAAAGTAACAAAGAGAAAAACTGATGAACTATAATGATGATTGATGACAGTATGACACGAGTTTGGCAGTCGGTCGTCAAATAAAGAATCGGTGATTCTCGGCGGCAGCGTCGGCGGCGGGTGTGATAGTGCTAGTACACGGGTAAAACCCAGTTATTATTTAATTTTAACTCAACTTTGTTAACGATACATATCAATTTGGTTGTGGCTTTAAAATAGTATGGTGTTATTACAATATTACCAAAGATTTGTTGTCTACCACAATCGTTTAGTTGCTTAGAACTAACTTCAGTTGTGTGAACAAAAGTAAAATATTTGACTAACAAAACATTTTGTAAATATTTCGAGTCATACAGCATAATTAGGTACCTAGTGTTAAACCAAAAAGTACAATCCATATTGTATTAACAACTCAACTATATTTGTTCTATTCAAACTATTACTGTAAATGATTCTGTAAATTCTGTACGGATCATAACTTTATTTATGCTCACAAAAATAAGTTACTATAACACATATTACTAGTATATACAACAAAAATATATTAACAGTAATAATTGATATGTACGTACAACAAATTGCTGAATTATTCGAACCGGTTAGTTTTATAATTGATACAGTTTTTTAGTAACGCTCACTATTTATACTTTAACTTAACAGTTTGGTTAATAAGAACAGTAATATTTTTTTCAGTGTACCATGGTTCGGTCGTCAAATAAAAGTTAAATTAATTATTATTAAGGTGAAAGGTAGTTAGTAACATTTGTGTATAATGCTGTTATGTTTTTATAATAAAAGTTAAATTAATTATTATTTAAGCTAAAAGGTAATTTGTAACATTTGTGTGTAATGCTGTAATGTTTTTATAATATTATGATTAAAAGCTTTAACTGAAAGGATACTGAAAATTATATAATAATGTATAGGGAACGGATTTATATGTAATAAAAATACAAAAATATGTACATATATATGGAAGTATAATTTATAAAATATGTGCTAAAATTATTTTATATTATTTGACTATTTGACTAATATGTTATATGTATACAGTAGAATTTGTGATATTATTACTATTATTTTATTAGATATATTTTTATAATTATATAAATTGATATTTGAGCTAATTTTATTAGAAAGTAAACTGTAATGTACTTATTTTCGGAAAAATGGATACATACTAACCGTTGGATATTTTGGTTTGAATATTTTGTCCGTGGATATTTTGACCGATTACTGATAAAAACATTTTGTTTGATCGATGAACTGCTTATAAACACGTTCCATATGATTAATACTTTTGTACTCACTTATAAACATTTTATACTTCGTGTACAGTTCGGGATTTTTTACAAACCGTTTTTCTAATGAAAGAAATCTTCGTAGAGCTGAAGTGAATGAGTTACCAAGATGGTGACAATTTTCTTTGAACGGTTGTTTAACTATAAATCCACCGTCTTCATTTTGTGCGAGGTTCTCTTTAAAATGTGTTATCAGTGGCGCCGAACACGGGTATGAACTGGGGAAAATTCCCCAGAACTATTTTTGGGCGGGTCAGGTGGGTGGGTGGGTAATAATAAGTGATCAGTGATCAGTGGTATTTATATTTAAATATCATCATAGTACAATAATGGTAAGTATAAAGAATAGATAGGTAAATAGGTAATAAATAATAATACTGTAATAGTAACTACTAGCTATATAAGTACTAATAGTAGGTATAATAGTATAATAGCAGGTCGACAAGCAGTAGGTATATCGCTATTGACGCTATTATAATGCAATCGTATATTCGTATACTCGTGTAGTCGTGTCACTCGTGTATATGCCAGTTGCCAGTAGGTAGTGAAGATAAATACGAAAATGTTGTTTTGTTTTCGTCAGATCATCAGAATTACGTTTATGTCATTATAAACACGATACGAGCTTCAAGACGCTTCGAGTTACTAGTTAGAGTGGACTGAGTGGAGGGTAGTTGGTGAAATAAACCAATAATGGTTACGGATTCGCAGTTTATTTATAAACTGCCAAAACACCAATAACAGTAATAACACGTTAATACCCAAGATACAGATAATGGATTACTGATATGGACTAAAATTTTATTTAAAACTATTTGTGTAATAACTTTAGACCGTGCCCAATGGAAATCCGTCATAATATTGTCTTAATAGAACTATGAACCTACACTGGCTACACTAGTACACTACCACAGTACCGTTTATACAAGTTATACGATTGTTCTCTGTTAGTTCTGGTCTATCGTATAATGTAATTACTGTAATTTTATTATATTATATTAATATAATAAAGTATTAATGCTAATACAGTAATACCTACCTATTACCAATAATCATTTTTGTAAATTGTAATCAATCATGTCTAGTGTAAGTGAAGTGTGAATTTGTGGTAAAAAAAGAGGGACTTTGAATGATACTAATTGGGCAAGGCACACAAAAACGTGCAAAACAGTAATAACTGTAAAAACAAACGAAAATATTTCCAAGTTTTTTAAGAGACCAGCACCAAATTCAACTGAATTGTCTGAATTAATTGTAAAAAAAACACGATCTGGCAGGTATATTAACTATCAATTATAATAATTAATAACTATTAACTATTAGTTTATATTATAAGTAATATATGTAGTAATATGCCTCTTTAGGTTTAGGTACTTAGTGTCTTAGTATTTTTAATACTAAGTAAATTTATCTACAGTTATAATATAACTAATAATTTAATGTGGTGTTAAATAGAGCAAACATTAAGTACTCCCAAAGAAAATGATGACTTTAATGAAGTGCAGTTACCTGTTGTTTCCAAATTAAAAAGTAAATTTAAATTATTTTTTTTGTCAGATGACTACTATAATATTATATTCTTGTAATTCCTTTAGTATAATAATTTAGTACACAGAAAATAAAAATATTAAAAATACTTAAATATTTACATTAATATTATGTATATAAGTAGTATTTTTATTTATACATTTTTCTACAGTTTTAATATAACTAATAATTTAATGTGGTGTTAAATAGAGCAAACATTAAGTACTCCCAAAGAAAATGATGACTTTAATGAAGTGCAGTTACCTGTTGTTTCCAAATTAAAAGGTAAATTTAAATTATTTTTTTTGTCAGATGACTACTATAATATTACATTCTTGTAATTCATTTAGTATAATAATTTAGTACACAGAAAATAAAAATATTAAAAATACTTAAATATTTACATTTGAACAAAAGCAGTATATTTTAAAATTAGGACCTTGCCAACAAAGTGTTCAAGAGAAGCCTTTCCATAAATTTCCAAAAACCAATAACCTTAGTTTTCATGCCAAATGGTATACCAAAACATTACCCGATGGATCTGAGTTCCTACTCGTAAATGGTTGTCATATTCTATATCAAAAGACAAAATATATTGCTTATATTGTATATTATTTGGGAAATATCCTAAAAAAGCATGGTCTAATTATGGTGTTTCACGCTGGAAAGATGGAGTCTTTATGTTAGCTTCACACGAAACTTCAGTAATACACATTGCCGCTTCAATTGATGCAACAATTCAGGAACAGTGTTCCCCGTTGTTACCAGCATTGAAAGAGAAAAAAATATTGAAGTTCAAACCAATAGGATTATTGTAAAACAACTCGTGGACATAACATTATTTTTAGGAAAACATGGATTAGCATTTAGAGGACACAACGAAAAATGGTCTGATGCTGTTAGAGGAAATGTTGAAATATACAATTAATATTAGTATTCAAACCATGTAAACACACGTGCGTGTACAATGTCGTTTTCTAATAGATACTTATGCAGTTACGATATAGCTGTGCAACACTTTTACTATCGCTTTCTATATTGTATACGGATACGGGATGACCTCAACTAATCATATATATAGGGCCTTTGAAGCATGTAAGAACCACTTGCACGGCCACCGTCGTACAGTGCGTATACGGTGTGTGTGTGTACAGTCACGTTAAATTGTCCAGTTGTACGTTATTATATATTATACTTATACATAATCATATTGTCGTGTTATTCATTTATATTAATACTAAAACGGTTAGTCTGTCAAGCTGCACTTTCAACAGGAAACTTCAAAGATCTCGTTATTTTGCTAGCCAAGTATTCGCCAGTTTTGTCCTCATATATAACCCAATTAAAAAAAAAAAGGAAAACATATGACATATTTTATTACTTGGCAACGACAGAACCAACTTATTGATTCAATCTCAAATTCAATTTTAAAATCAATTGTACAAGAAGTGAATACTGCTAGAATATTTAGCATATCAATAGATACAACATTCGATATATCAAGGCATGAACAAGTATCTTTTGTAATTCGATATACATATGAAGCAAAGGTAAAATTGTTGAACGTTTACTTATGATCTGTACTACTTCATCCACTAATAGTCAGACCCTTTATAGTATTTTTCTTAATATTTTTGAGAAAACCAATATTGATTGGAAAAATAATTTGAAAGGTCAATCCTATGACGGCGCAGCTAATATGCGAGGCAAATACAACGGTCTACAAGCAAAAATTAAAAGTGAAAATAATCAAGCTATTTATATCTGGTGTTGGGCACATCGTTTAAATTTAATTGTTGAACAAGGTGTTAAAAGCTGTCTTGAAGCTGTTGATTTTTTTGGGATTTTTGCCAAAGTATATGATTTTATATGTAGTAGCAAAAATCGTGTATTTGTTTTTGAACAAAATCAAAAAGAACGCGTAATCCTACATGGCCAGTTCGTAGTTTAAAGCGTGTTAATACTACACGATGGAGTAGTCACTCTACAGCATTAAATACAATTTTAATCACATGGGAAGCTTTAATTGATACACTTGAAGATCTTCATAAATCTGAATCTTCATCTGACGCATCAACATTTATTGAATATTTTCAGACTGAACGATTTTTGTACACTTGTTTTGTATTTAAATTAGATGTTGTTTACTAATTTATTAGATGTTTAATAGATTCAACAAATGTTGAACATTTTTGAAGAAACATAAACAAATGCATGATATGTATGGTTTTGATAAAAATTAATTGCCCATAACTTAAAAAATTAAAAAATGTAGACCCAATCTTCATAATTTTTGGTACACTTTCATATGACGTTAACTGGTCATTTCACTCTGGAACACATTATATACATTAATATTTTTTTATTCGTACAGGGGCCTCATTTAAAACGTTGGCCCCTGGGCCTCAAAATGTCTTAATCCGGGCTTGAGTGTGGTCAAAGAAAATAGTTTAACAGTAGAAGTGTAATATTTTATTATATCGCACATGTCATAATAACATACACCTTCAAAAAGATCATGCATCCATCTGCACAAAAATTTTTTGTAACATGAAAACTGTTTAATGAATTCATTATAGATTGGTTATAAATACCAGTTTCACTAAAACACATTTTAGCCACATCTTCAGAATAATTTTGAATATTGCGCATAACTGATGCATCTTCTTCATAAAGCTCATTTGCTACAGATTTATGGATTTTACAAAATCTACAATAATAGTTCGCAGAAAATGACTTACTGAATTCTAATTAACTATTTAATCCTAAATTGTCACCTAACACAAGGCCAAGTAGGAAATATACACGAAAATCTCCATGTTCAGTAGATATGTTCAATCCTATGCTTTCAAGTTCATTTATTAACATTTTAAAACATTTATCATTTCCAAACTCTTTAATATCAATAGATTTTATTAGTGCTGCTAAAAAATTACTCGAAAGTTTAGAATTATTTGTAGCAAGCGGAAAGTTATAATATACAGAAGCAATTGATTGAACATTTGCATGTGAGCCCAGGGGGTTATTTACTTCAAATTCATCGACATATAAGAAGTATGGAAATACTATTTTTCCCTCATATAATGTTATTTTTTCTTTCCATAATTTACCCTGAACAAAATTTGAAATTAAATCACTATCACTTTGCTTATATTTTAACAGTTCATCATAATGCAATTTAAAATTATTATCATGTTCAAAATACCATTTGAATTGTTGTTTTATTGGTAGCAAAGCACCTTTAGTTATTTTTTCATCATATGTGATATTACCAGCGTGATCTATAGGCACAATTTCATTATTTATAGTAAACTGATGGAGAGGTGACAGTAAATTTATCTGTCTTAACCAATTATTTAAGCGGTGTTCTGTACTACAGTAAATAAAAGGGTCCAATATAACTGTTTCAAATTTCAAAATTTTAGAAAGTTGTAGAGGTTGATTAATATCTTTTTCAACTAACTTTTTAAAAACTGAGGCCATGGGTTTCAAAACATTTTCTTTCATTTCAGATTGAATGAAAGTTACATCACTAATATTAAAGTTATTATTATTATGTAAACTTAAAATAAATTTTACGGTGGACTGATATAAAAGTTCAACTGCATTTTCAAAATCAAACATACTACCTAATAACTATGTTATCAACACATTGATTGTCATTATTCTCATTAGAAAAATTATTTTTTATTTACACTTGAAATTTCATTGTTAAGTATATTATTTTGCTGTTCATTATGTGGTAATATTATATTATTAGAATCTTGAGTAACATGTTTTTTTAATATATGTCTTTTGAAAGAAGACATTTTAGAGTTACCAACAACATTTTTAATATTTCGTACGTTCGAGTTATTCGTATACGAATCGGTCGTTTACATTACTCGTAGGTACGCTGTTCAAAAATACGAGATGATGGACGTAGACGAGCAAAGGTTACGAACTGCTCGTTTACGAGTTATTACGTATACGTGTGGGTCGTTCTTTTCGAGGATAGACCCCCAGGTCTATTCTCGAAAACTACGTAAGGAAAACGAACGAGCAAAATGTACGTAATCCGTCATTTTTACGTAATGTTTCAAAATATCGTATTCTCGAAACTTTTCGAAATTCGAACCAAACGTATATGTAAATATTCGTAATAGACGTTCATAAACCTCTGTACGTAACGAATTGATCGTTTCGTATTAATTATCATACCATTTGTTATCTTATTTATTTATATTGTCATTTTTGTTTATTGGTTTATTGCCAATTTGCGTTTATGAATATTTAACTCCAAACATAAACCGTATTTTAAGCATATTACTATATTAAACAGTTCTTAAATTTTAAATATTAAAATATATTTTTTTTGGGACTTGGGAAAATGGCTCTTGAAGAAATTGTGCACTTGGAAGTCTTGGGAGTTTTAGAGGAAGCTGAAATTAGAGCTGTAGGTAATCGGCCTAGGCAATATTATAATACCCACAATGTTATGGAAGGTTAGTGTAATAATAATAAATAACATATAGTATTTATAGCCTTCTTAGTTCATACCTACTTAATTACATTAAACATTTATACTCATAATACTATATTATATTTTTAGAACTATCTGACCACCAGCAGACTTGTGTAGTATTCCGAATACTTTTTCAACATCCAATATTAATTTTAATATAATATTTTATAACTAATAGATTATAGATAGCCAGATAGGTGTGTTTTATCAAGATTATAATAATCTTCATTTATAAACACAGAATTGAAAAAGCAATATTTTTGCTATTGAAATCTAAATCTACTAAAAAAAAGTATTTGAAAAATATTTGGAATATGTATTTGAAATACTTTTTAAAAGTATTTTACCCAAGTCTGATACACCAGTTTCTAAAAAGTTTAGACTCAGTAAGGCTTTGGTTCATGAGTTAATAGATGTATTAACACCGTGTCACCGTATATGATTGAACCAAATAGATTATCTTCAATCCCAATTAATAAAAAAGTCAAGTCATAATTATTAATTATTTATTTCTATATTATTAATAATAATGTATTATGATAAAATGTTATAAATATTATTAGGTTTTGCCAGCTTTGCGGTTCTTTGCTAGTGGCTCGTATTAACTTTATTTAGGTGATAGATCATATCATCAGCATTAAGTCAGCCATCTGTAAGCAGATGTATCACTGAAGTAACTAATGCACTGAATCGGCCGGATATCATAAAACGTTATATAAGCTTCCCCGAGAGTTTTGAAAAATAAAATTTTTTTTTTTAAATGTCCTGGGGCTTTATATTATTTAAACGACTCAAAGGTCTTTATAAATATGTTTGACAATTATACATATTTTATATACTAGATATAAATTATATATATATTACTGAGCCTATAGTTTTACTAAATATATTTTATTATGTGTATATATGACAAATAATATTTTAATAATGTTGAAATATACAATTGATATCAGCCTTGACACGTGTGTACAATTTAGTATCTAGTTATACGAGCGTAAGACTCACTCTCTATACGGATGTAACATGACCTCGGTTGTGCATATATATGAAGCCTTGAAGCCTTTGAAGTACCTATGTAAGAATCACTTGCACAGTCACCGTCGTACAGTGCGTATACGGTGTGTGTGTACAGTCACGTTAAATTGTCCAGTTGTACGTTATTATATATTATACTTATACATAATCATATTGTCGTGTTGTTATTCATTTATATTAATACTAAAATGGTTAGTCTGTCGAGCTTCATTTACAACAAATAAATATAAAGATAATTACAATATTATAATAAACCAGCTGACCCCGTGCTCTTCGTTGCCCGTTAAAAATGCCAACTCTATGTGATCCAAACTTTGATAGTTGAAAGTTGAGGTTTTCATTGTTTAGGCTCTACGTTGATCAGCAAGTGAGTCAATCAGGACACGTATGAATATATTATATTATAGCAATCCACCCGGCGTTGGCCGTAAGACTCGCTTGTGATTATCTGAGTAGGTAGTATCATTGATTATAAATACTATAGATCGCTCACTGGCCCAATAAGAAACTAACGGGCGACGACAACGCTTCATAACGACAACATCTTTTTTCGTTAATATTTCGCGTCGCGTCAATACGGGCAGTGAGCTATCTACAGTAATTATTATAATCAACGGTAGTATCAAAGTTACACAAAGTTTATCGTTTTTAATTCAACAGATGGCACCACCAGTTAATTTCTTTTTTACTTCTATTTCACCCCTTTCTAGTTTTATATTCACGACAAAAAGTAGCCTATGTCACTCAGGAATAGGTAACGCACGGCGAAAGAATTTTCGGTTAAGTAGTTTTTGAGATTTTTGTGGACAAAAAAACAAACGCTAGGTCTCTTTATAATATAATAAAAATTAGTAGTAAAATAATTTAAGACAAATGTTTAATTGTCTAAATTATACTAATAATATAAAATTATACCTATATTCTATAATTTATAATATATATCGCTATGTATCATTCTGTTGATACCGCTCCGGATCGGATTCCAGGTACCCGAAGAATCCCCAACTTGGTCCGACAATGAGGAGAAAACGTGGGTATCCGAGCGGAAGCAGATGAGGCCTTTGGATTTGCAGCCAAATCATCCATCAGATGATAGGACAATTGTGGTCATCCGCGGATGAGAAGAAGGAGGAGGCGACTGTCGTCTTAGCTGGTACCAATGAGATTGGTAGCGATATGGTCATATGGAGGAAGTGGTAACTGAGCCGACGCCAAACAAATGTAGGTCGTTCCTGTCGGGACTTGGGAGGTGTATCCTGAGTGCGGCAGAAAGTTGTGTTGCTGCGACGGTCGCGGCCGCGGTCTTCGTGTACGGCGGCGAGCTGCGGACACACCGTTGGAATGAATATTTAAAAATGTAGTGTGTGCCAATACGATACTATGTAAGCCGATACCATGGATACTATATTATATAATCGTTTGCACAGGATTTTATGAGAATGACCATAAAGACACTCAGAGGATACGATACGTTGAAGATATAGTGTTTGCGTCTACTACAGGTGGAGCCATTCCTGGAAGCTGTGGTCAGAAGTGAAAATAATTTTGTAAAAAATAACCACTACTTCCGGGCGAATTCTAGTCGTACGTACGTATAACCGTTGTGATTTTTGGATATCCGTGCGTGGAGGATCCACTGAATTTTGGACGACGAAAAAGCGGCACACACACCTACATTTAACATGCATAATTGTCAACCAAAGTTTAAGTACTTACGAGTATCACCCTCCTGCACTTGTAAATAATAATTATTTATTGTTACTATATATTATTATGTTTTTTTTTTTTATCACAAACTACTTTTTTCTAAAATCTTTAATAAAAATATTATTGTAAAAAAATGGTTTATTTAAGTAATATTAAAAAATTAATCATTTTAGGTAATCTTAACTAGAAAATTATTTGCGAGTCTTCGCTATTTAAAAAAAATCGTTAGAGGTCTTAGATGTACTTAAAAATGCACATAAAAGTTGTACTACACTCAATTTTTTTTGTTAATTTCATAAATAACAACTTATTATGAACTTTGATTACATTGTTTGACAATTTATGTGTTCAAACAGCACTCATTTTAGAAAAAAATTGAAAATGTAACGCGTAAAACGTTTATAAATAGTCCAAAAGAGTCGAAATATTTTGAAAATATACCAAGTATTTATAAAAAAATGCCAAATATTAAGATTTTTCGTAAAACTCAAGTAACTACGGTTCTTCGTTTTTGAAATATAACAAAATAAGAAAATCGTTCGATAAGAATTTGTTAATTAACTAGCGAATTATCTATGTCAAAAACAATTTTAAATTCAAACGCTCATAAACAAATAATTTCACTTTACGGTTTCCGTTACACTTTATTTTTTTGTTTAAGTTACTAAAATTATTAACATACGTTGTTTTAATATTTGGACGAAATTGAAATATTTAAATGGGGAATAACGATTTTAGTTGATTATTTTTGTAATTAAACAATTGTATTGGTGGGTATTTGGAGCTTACAACGCTCATAAAAATTTAATTTGATTTTCTTATAGACATTTTTTTGATAATGATTGACAAACTTAAGAGGGATCTTGAATTTTTTTGTGGTCTGCAGGTCAGTCACTTTCTTCGACAATGGACGTAGTCACCCTGGTTGGCAATATTCGTCGGATAGCGGACAATGTACGACGTCGGGGTCAAGGCATCAGGTATGCAATTCGACAGGATAGCAGTTTTTTACTGCCGTCGAAAACGCCAAATTATATAGTGATATCTAGGGCAGAGAAGTTATAGGATTTGCCTATATGAGCCTCTATTTTATAGCAAACCAAGATACAAATATAAGTCATTAGCCACATAGTTGAAATATTAAATTATTTTTTGCATATTTCTACATATTCACATATTTTTTGAGGGAAAAATTACCCAATTTTTTATGTTTGGTGAAGATACATTTGCTGCTGATGGGACTATGCTCTATTGTAAGATTTGCGAAGTTAAAGTAAGTGTTGAAAAAAATTTACAGTTGCACGACATATAAATACAAATAAACACGGATGATTATTAGCTCGTCGAAATAAACCTGCAGAAAATAAACAACAATTTATATCACAGCCATCAAACAAAAAATCTGTTTTTTCACATGATTTATGCAAGGCTATGATGTGTGCAAACATTCCTTTACATAAAATTTCTAATGTTCAATTCTGATCGTTTCTTGAAGAATATGCCCTTAATGACATCCCTAGTGTGTCTGCGTTGAGGAAAACTTATATAAACGATTGCTATTTAGAAGCTATTGATCTAATTAGAAAAGACGTTGTTGGAAATAAAATATGAGTTTCAATAGATGAAACGACAGATGTACAAGGAAGATATATTGCTAACGTAATAATCGGAACTCTGCTGAAGGATAGACCTGGAAAAATATATTTATTAAATACTGAAGTTCTAGAAAAACCCAATTTTTCTACAATAACCAAATTCTTTGACAGCTCAATGTTTCTCCTGTGGCCAGATGGTGTTCGTCATGATGACGTACTTCTATTTTTAAGCGATGCTGCGCCATACACGAAGAAAGCAGGTACAACTATCAAAGCTTTGTACTCCAAGATGATCCATATTACTTGTATAGCACACGGAATACATATCTAGATTGGCAGAAAATATTCGGATTCATTTTTCTAGAGTTGATAAATTAGTAGCAAAAGGAAGGTAAGTATTTTTAAAAGCGCCTTCGCGTGTAATATTAAAAATTTTGAAAAATTTGAATGGAGAAAGTTCATCGATGGATGGTTTACCAGAAGACCTAACGGGAAATTACTTAATATTTTATAAATATGCACCAATTACATCTACAGACGTCGAAAGAAGTTTTTCTCGGTACAAAACCATAGTGGCTGACAATCGGTGATCATTCGACGTAGAAAATATAAAAAAAAAAATGGTTGTACAATGCAATAATTTATCAGTTGGGAAAAAAGTTATTTTAAAACTATATTTGTGTTGATATATTTAATATTTATTTTAAGGATAAATCCAAGATTCCAGATTGAAGAAAACTATACTATGCAATGCATAGATTTTATTTTATTTTTTATTTTATTTATTTCATGTTTTTATTTTACTAAAATATAATTTTTTTGAGTTCCATTTCCCTGGCACCCCCATTATTGAATAATTGAATGAAACCAAGAGCCTTTATTTGTGCATCGTTTGTGCTGATTTGTGCAGAAAGTTACATCATTTGTGCTTTTGAACTTTACGAGATACAGACGTTTTTGTTAGGGTGTGCTGGGGAAATGTTTGCACCCCCACTTTTATATTTCATAATTCGAATGATGCCATCGATTTGTGCATCGTTTGTGCTGATTTGTGTGAAAAGTCGCGTCATTTGTGCTTTTGAACTTTACGAGATACAGACGTTTTTCGTTAGGGGGTGCCGGGGAGACTGTTTGTCCCCACATTTTATTTTCGAAATAAAATCAAGAGCTTTTTTTGCTGATTTGTGTGGAAAGTCGCATCATTTGTGCTTTTGAATGCATATTTTAAATTTTTTATGTGCATATTTTTCCAATTTTACCTCCTATAACTTCTCTGCCCTAGTGATATCCTTACATTTCGGGCGACCATTCTAATCGTAATATAGCCACCGTGATTTTTTGAGTGTCTAGCAAGTCAGTCACGTAAGCAATCTGACTACGTCGGTTAGCGGACAAAGTGCGATGAAACGTCAGATAAGAAACCCACCACGCCAAAGTTGGTCGTAAATGAAAATAGGTAGTATTTCTCGTGCCAAAAAATGTATGTCAGCATGGAGTCAGGACAATGTGCTTAAATGCGGTGTTCACCACTAACTTACGCGTTAAATTATCTAATATAATAATACATATGTGTATATACTCCGTACCAAATAAGAGTGCATCGGGCGGCCACGGGAAAAACCGGTTTTGTTACGTAAATTTGGTACAGGGTATAGACTATAGGTTATAATATGTTAACTTTATATAATGATATTATATACTATATTATTTATTGTTATACTATATCCATAGATATATTAAGTACACAATGCAAACGGCATTTATACCTAAGTGCATATACATAAGACATATGTCATAACGCAGTAGATAAAGTGTAAGGCTTAATGTTCGAATGGCCGTGTTCGAATGAATAATTTTTTTTTTTAAATGCCCCGGGGCTTTATATTATTTAAACATATTTATAAATATGTTTGACAATTATACATATTTTACATACTAGATATAATTTATATATATATATTACACGTTGATGGAGTCACTTCTAATGAAGTGCCTCTTGCCTCAATCTAAAATCTTAAACTAAGTCGTATGGTTTCAGACGCTTAAGACGTCTGATATCCTTGGAGTTATCTAATAGTTGAATAACCAATGGATTGACATGGTGATCTAGCCTCGTCTTGTGTTTGTGAGCAAACCTTTGGATTTCGTCTGCTATTGTAGGCTTCATCATATCACGGTGGATTGTGTTGTTTCTTCCGAACCGATAGGCTGCAGTGATGGTCCGAAGGGCAATATTTTTACAGCATTGTATTTCATCGATGTTAGACTTACTGGCACAACCCCACAATTGAATGCCATATATCCATCCAGATTGGTTTTATAATTGCTACATACAGTAGACGTTTGTTGTCGATGGTTAACGTCGGAGTGAGGTCCAACTAACCAATAAAGTATTCGCGTTTTTTCTTTTATCTGCATTTTTTTTCTGACGGACGTGGTGTTTCCAGTTTAGTCGAGAGTTAAGGTGCATTCCAAAATATTTTGCTGAATCTTTTTGTGGGATTGGTGATTGATTTAGTAGTATTTGGATGTTTTCGGTTTTGCGTAACGTATAGTTAACGTCTGAACTATCATCTGAAAATCTAGATGGGCTACCTGAAGATCTAAACTGTAATGACTTGGTATTTTATAAGTACGCGCCAATAACGGCCGTTGACGTTGAGCGGTCATTTTCTACTTACAAGATTATTCTATCAAATAACCGCAGGTCTTTCAAATTCGAAAATTTACGAAAACATTTAATAATCCAGTGTAATTCCCAGAGTAAATATATGAATTAATTTAATTATAAGCACACATAATTAAATAATTTAACATGTTTGTTAACAGTTTTAATTCAACCAGTCCAGCCAGTCCCTGAACCGTCAATGAACATAAACGTTTTATAAAACAGTAAAATAATAAATTTATAATTATAATTTTTTCAAGTTAAATGCATATTTTTTGATTTTTCGTGCTATTTATAGCGCATATTTTGGAGTTTTTTAGTGCTTATTAAGGAGCTAAAAATTACCATTTTTAGTGCCACAACTTCCAAGCCCTGGTAATGAACCAAAAATTGCCTATGCGTTCAATTATTTTATTACAATGGCGCCCAATTTCGAGGCTCGATGAAGAAGAAAATTCTACTTCGATTCCCACGACTCAAAATTAAAGATTTTCTACGTCATTTTGCAAAGAAGAAACTACATCTGTAAAAAAATGGCACCGAAGAAAAATATCACGGAAGAAGCATTCAATACATTCAAGCGTGAAGTTGAAAGAAACAGTCAATATTTAGTCCACCACGTATTACAGAAAATTAATAGACTTGAAGAAAAATGTAATAATATGGACGAAAAATACAAAAATATTGAAGAACAGTGTAAAGTTGAAATTGAAAAAATCACTGAAGATCATTACAAAGATATACAAAATTTGGTGCAACAAAATCAAGACAACATAGAAAAATTGAGAAAAATGTTTGTTGACCCAAAACAAAATACATATTTATTCAACGATGATCGGAAAACTTCAAACATCGAAATATCAAAACCGTTGTTTTTTGCCAACAACAAAGACCAACACCCCATAGAATTTTTACAAAGTCTGGAAGAATATGTTAAAGTCAAACAAATGAACAGAGAAGAAAAACTAATTATTGTTCGTGACTGCCTGAGAGGTGCAGCAAGTAATTGGTATTCAACAATTAAATTTCAAATTATAAATCATTCCGATTTTCCAGACGCCTTCATAGACGAATTTTGGTCAAGACAAAGACAAATTCAAACGTAGAGTAACTGTCTCAACACCACACAAATACCACTATGTATCACATACAGAGAACACTTCTCCCAATGGGCATCCAAACTACGTCACTTACAAGCAGCAATATAAAGCGCGTACTTACTACTATCTACTGTCATCAGCACAAACCAATCCAACCGCAGAAGATCACCCAATACCATAGAAAGAAGCACTCAGTCAAGCATGATTATTACTCATAGCTGATACCGGACTAGTACAATAGCGCCAACAGTCGTATTCACTTGCCGTATCTGGAGCCTCTTTAGGTTCACACAATGCGACCAAGTATCGCCGTATATTCTCCTCTGTGACTGGGACCTCTTTAGGTTCAAACAGCGCAGACGAGAAGTTTGTTTTAATTCCGCCGTCGAGAACGCCGTACCGCTGCCGTCGTCCGAACAGTGCCGTTGTTTACTCTCCTCTGTGACTGGGACCTATTTAGGTTCACACAGCGCAGACGAGTGGCGTGTCATAATAAACAGTACGCGTAATTTTTGTCCGTCGCACCGTTCATCTGTAATTTTTCGTTAATGTGACCCACACGAGAAATTCGTCGTGCCACCTATTGCTAGTAAAGTGCCGCCGCCGTCCGTTAATTGCCGCAGTACCTACTCGCACACATATTTGATGGAAATTCAAGAAGAAACTTATTTAAAGTTATGCAGTATTAAGAAAAACATAAAAAAAATGTACAAGAAAAGAGGATTCAGATAATGTTGAGTATATTTTAAAAAAATACAATAAATTCAAAGTTGACAACGATATAAAAAATTATCTATATGAGATCGGTCCACTTTTTGTCGGGAAAAAAAAACAAATACCTATAGATAAGTAAATAAATAACATAAGATTTTAATAGAATGAATGACTGAATATTTTAACTTAATATTTTATTTTAATAAAATAATTTAAATATTAATATTAAAAAATAAATAATAAACATTTTTGGGAGACTAATAAGAGCCAACCTCCTCGTGGTGTCTCCTGGGTAACGCTAATAGGCTGTAAAAAATAAAATGTAAAAGTATATAAGTAAAAAATGTCACCGGTTGTCGTTTGCGCATCACTATTGTTATTTTTGACCTTTTTTGTAAGACAGTTGCGCATCGTTCGATTTTTGGGTTATAGATCGTTTGCGCATCGATCGTTTAAAAGGTCGTACATCATTGCGCATCAATATTATTACATAGAACTGAAAAAAGGGGTATACCCCAAAAGCGTTTAGCTTTTCTCAAACTATATGTACCTATATTTGTATTATAATTATAACTATGACTGTAATATTCCTAATTGAACTGAACAACATTTTTACTCAAACTACCTATATGTTATAAGTATTATGTACCTATATTTTTTACTATAACTATGGCCATGTAATGTACCAAATTCAACTGAATATTAAATTTTTAACTACAAAATAATTTGCAAATTGTTGAGCTTTTTCTAAATTTGGTCAACATTTGAATTTTAAATGCTTATTGAACAAAATCTTAAATCTTGTGCCTAAGTATATTAAATTATTCAATATTTATATAATATTATATGTGTGTACAATTATTTTTATATCCTTCTATTATTTAGAATTTTGATGCGCAAACGATGTACGATATTTTGGCACAGGTAAACAGATGATGCGCAAATGATATACGGCCAAAAATGTGCACCTAAACGTTGGTACCCAAACGTAGTATTATTTTAAAAATATTATGTTACCCAAACGTTGTATTGCTTTTTGGGGTCTAAAAAAAAGGGCAAATGTAAGTCCCCCACGAGATATAACAGGTAAAAATCACACCCGGGTATGTATACGTAAGTTCCCACACGAAAAATATTACACCCGTATGTAAGTTCCCACAAGAAAAAAAATTATACACAAAATTCCTTCCCACTTTATTCAGACTTAAGACTGACAACTTAAAAGTAGTTGGTGTGGTTAAAATTTGTTTGTTTTTGTATTGCATAAAAAAAGTCCAATTCAATTTTTAATTGAATCTATTCCATATAATATAATATAATAATGGTCCACAAATTATATTTGTATAGGTATAAAATAATAATAATAATGATAGAAAAAAAATCAAATTTTATTTGGCTTATTAGTTATTGCGAAAGCTCAAACATTTCACATATTCATACTGTGTAATTATCATACTGTTATAATCTGATATTTTATTATTGATATAGTTTTGTTTTTCTTCTTTTTTTTTACTTATTTTTTGAGGTCTATTGAAATCTGATGTTCTTATCTTTATATATGTATTTGTTTGAAACATTTTGAAAACTTCTATTATTTTGAATATATTAGGATGATGATGATAACAATTTGAGCTGAATTCAGAATTGAAACTTTCACAAGCGTTTATCGTAAGCTTGTATCAAAACTAGCACTAGCCCAAATAGAAGGGGTGAACGTACTGGTATCTTCGATGTAATTAGTCACTAAATAATCGCAAAATTCATTTATTTTATTATTTTCTGGTTTTTCAGCCATGAAACTATCTATAAAACAATCTCCAACTTCTATTGGATTAAGAAATGGTAAACCAAATATATGTACCAGCCACTTTCCTAATTCATCATTTGTAAAATGAAATTCTTGTGCAAACCCTAAGCTTTGAATTTTACGGTACCAAGCTTGGCCCAAATGGAAACGGCATCCCCATATTTGTGCTGTCGGAAATATAATATTTATTGCTTGGTACATTGATATCTCAAAGTCTAAGACAAATTTATTTGGGTTTATTCCAGCTACGTTAATTTTTTTTTAATAATTCAATATATGTTTTCAATGTCTTATCTGGTAAAAAGCAAAACATTAATGGAATATAAATACCATTTTTTAATCCATGAGTTGTATCATTGATTTTATAATATACAGATAGGCCATGCTATAGGACGAAATGGTAGCAAACACTTTAGTGTTATCGGCGCTCGATAGGTGTCGTTGATGTATTTGTAAATATTTATAAATTAAAATAAGAATCCACAGCGTTCGATCATACGGCTGGCGCGCGGTGTCAACGACAATGGTCTGTGGAGTGGGGCCACGATTAAAAATATATCTATATATTATATTATCAGACCGCCCAGTTCGTTCACCGTTACACCAGTTGTCGGTAAATTTTGCCGCATCAAGGGATGTTACGCGCAAATGTTACAAGTGTGTACACTGTGTACACTGCTTTATTCTGAATAGAGCTAGTATAGAATGACTATGTTATTAAAATGTAGGTACTATTGTAAGTTTGACCTAACGAATACAATTTTATTGACATTTGTAGAATAAAAAACTAAAATATTGAAAAGTATTAATAATTAAATAAAAAAGCATACAATAAACACTAAATGCTTGAATAAAAAAAATATGAAATTTATTTTTCAAGTCATTGATTTTCAAAATAACATACGTAAACTTAAATAACTAATATTATGCCATATAAAAAGTAAAAAATAATAATATACCTACATGTAAATCAAACAGTCAATAGAGGTACCTAGTCAATTGTTTTTAAAAAATACACACGTAAACTTAAATAAATAATCTAACCTAAGGCAACTTATACCATTGATTATATTATATTAGCCCACCCTTACAAAGTAAAATAAAAATGTTATAAATAAAATTCATATTATTTTTTATATATAATTAATGTCATGTGTCATATGTCATAAACTGTCAGATACTTAATAATAAGGATCGAATATAATCTTTATTGAATATAATAATATAATGTATTGTATAAAAATAAGCTTTAAATATCTTATTTTAAGTTAAGTATTCTAAATGTGACTTAAAATTTTTAATTTTTCGATTTTCACTAATTTTGATGTTGCATATTTTTTAGTTTTTTTTAAATATTTTACAAATCAAAAGTTGTTCTATAATATATAATTTATATGCAACACATTCGGCATTAATTTTAACCCATGCTTTAATTTTCTCATTGCTTTGTATTTTGTTGGTTAAATTATTCCTGATTTTTTTTATGTTTCACGTTGTTAAAATTGTTTTCAAAAATATTTAAAATATTATCGATCATATCATTAAATATTTTCGCCGGTGACTTAAGTCCCGTGTTCAATGATGAATAATTTTTATTTATAATAAAAATATATTATTATTATGTTTAATGATTATTTTTATCACAGTATCTCATTTTTGAATAGAAATGCATACGACCATTGATTTTTTAATATACAGAATATATACAGTACATGTATTATAAAATCAATGACATGGCTCAAAAATTGGTTTCATATATTATTATATCATGTATACAAGCCTGGATTAAGGATCAATTGGACCTCGGGACACCATACACTTAATACACGTATTAACGAATTTATAATTAATTAACTAATTTATATTAATTAACGAATTTATATTGTATAATTTTTTTACTATAAAAAAAATAAACAGGATGCATCTTATGTCATTGTACGCGTCTTTTTTTTAACAATAATTGTGATTATGATATGGAAGTTCGTTAAAACAAAAAATGACGTGTTTTTCTGTTTTTAACAGGCAATTTTTTTATTACATTTTCAAAATGTTTAAACACGCAGTTGTACCAATAATATAATTGACTTTACTTTTTCAAAGGTAACCACTTTGACCGTGCCCCCCTGGCCCCCCTTAATTCGGGCTTGCGTGTATGTTGTAGAAATACAATTACTTTGCCTAATATTTTTTTTTAATTTGATTAAAAATAAAATAATAAAAATTCAGTACCTGCAGAAGATGTAGATGGGCTTTTGTCTGAATTGTATTTATAAGGAATTACATTTGATTTCAATTTGTTGTTTTTATAATTTAAAAAATAATCTGGAGAAAAATGCTCCTGGCATATGTAACGATTGTACACTGTTTTTCGTCTAGTGACATAAACTTAAATTTCCTATAGAATATTATTTCATATATTTCAAACACATTTTGTTAACTAATTAAAAATAAAAATTTATTTTT
>NC_042493.1:36079668-36081069 GCF_005508785.2 Acyrthosiphon pisum | reverse complement strand
TTCAAACACATTTGTTAACTAATAAAATAAAATTTATTTTACCAGAATTAATATCCAAGTTTCATGTCTTTCATCTTTTGGGATTCGAAACATTGATATATCGGGGAATTGTGTTGTTGTTTTAAAACAATTAAAGTACTGACATTTGGTACCCCGGCATTTTCCAAAGTAGATAATTAAATAAGTATAAAATAACAAAAAAATATTTTAATAAATCAGTTCTTAAAATGTTTAGATACAGTTACAATTCTTGAAAAACTTGAAATAAATCGAAAAATATATTGTATGGCTTTGTGTCTTAGTGATTTACTGTGCAAATATCACAAACAATATAACAAAATATAATAACCCAGATAATGGTACTAGCACACAAACTACAGAGTACTAATGTACTAGCCACTAGGTGCCTAGGTATCGTTTTCCGCAGAGTTTTAATTTCAAGTGATAATAAAAATAAAAATAAATACGATAAGATTAGGTAGGTATATAAAGTCGGTGTGCAAATAACGAAAATGATGGCATTACAAGCGCATAGTTTATTATTGGTTATTTGGTCACACTACTCAGTGGCGGATCTTACCCACCACCTCCCTCTTATCCATCCTATGGCGGGGGAAAACCTCGGCTGCCAGCGGCCGCCGATAGCGCTTCATAGTGGCTGCCAGCGACTAACTGTTGCCGATTTTTTGCCTAGCACGGCTTATCTGTATATTATTATAAAATCAATGGTTACATATAGTTGCATGAAATTTTTATCACAATAATTAAAAGTGCCATCTATATAAACTATTTCCAGTTTTTTCAAAAATTCTTTATTAGTATCACATGAAAATATAATAATCTCATTTAAATCATCATTTTCAAAAATAAAATTTTCACCTCTATTTGTTTTTACATCAATTGAACTCTGAATTATTATGAACTTCTTTTCTTGAATTTGGTATTTTAGGATAACAACTGGCTCTAGCATTTTGTACATTTCTGGAAATTAGCTTTATATCAGACATTAACAAATTACCTTCATTTTTATGTTGTGTAAGTTCTCGTCTGATATTTTTTGATGGTTTTTCGCAGTGGTTGATTTGGAAATAAAAAAGAAGGGGGACTCTGCTGATGTTGGATAAACGAGCGTTCCACACAAAATTAATCGTCACATTGCCGTGGAGGACCAAGCCACACCTCCCTCTCCACCCATCAACTTATCACACCAAAATAATATCAAATTTATTCGAAAAATACATATAGAAAGAAAAACACTTTTTATAGGGGGGTCATTTTTCGATTAGTACTTTAATACCACGAGAAAAACCACCGACAAATTACAAAAAAAACTCTAAAAATGGGATTTTAATTTCTAACGCTTTGTTTATCAGTTATCACATAGAAACAAATAAAATAAAA
>NC_042493.1:36078736-36079618 GCF_005508785.2 Acyrthosiphon pisum | reverse complement strand
TTACAATAATTACTTATTTTTTGCCGATTTTAAGTAGTTTCTTCCTCATGGGTATGGTCAAAACACGTATTTTTGTTCGCCACTAATTTTTCGTTCTCGGTGTAACATTTCGAACGGCACTTATTGTTTACACACATCCACGTACATACATTTGTTTTCACGATATGTTTCTTATAAAATTTATGATTATTATGGACCAAAAGAATTTTTCCCTTTTCACTTAGCATGTAAGAAATAATTACATCCATTTTTATAAATTGTAATGTAAACTGTTTGCTCTATGTTAACTCTGTTAGTAACAAACGACCACTGAAATCAATAAAATGAACTGTCCGTACTATTTCATATTATCATAGCCAATAGGTAGGTAATAAAGATAACTCTAGATAGAATGTAATGCATTAAATTTTATCGCCATGTGATATTATTTTTACAGATATCGTATTTTTATTAATTTAAAACTAATATCTGTAATTTTTTACGTCATTTTTTAGTGACATTTTTTGCAATTTTTATGTCATACTTGCATTTTTTTAGGTCATTTTTTATTGTTTTTAAGGTCATCAACTTCCAAGCCTTATACAACTTTTATAAAATCCTCTCTATTTTTATTGATAATAATATATAGTGTTATTTCTACAAATTACATCGTTATTTTTATAAGCTATTTTCCATTTAAAAATATAAACATTGTTAACCGTTTATAATACTGTATTATTGAAATAACTAATGATATTTTTTTCGGTGTAGGTACCTGATGAGAGTATGTAAGCTCTCTCGGGTCTGCTTCAGTACTAATAACTTAATTTTAAAAATTAAATTATATAATTAAAAATTAATGGCTTTAGCTGCCGTGGGCCAGTGGCGGATACGAGGGGGGGG
>NC_042493.1:36074153-36078586 GCF_005508785.2 Acyrthosiphon pisum | reverse complement strand
CCCCCCCCTTGGCCCGTATTTCTATGTTATTTTTATATTATAAAATTGATAAAACTATTATTATAATATAATATTATATTATTATATAATTATTATTAATATTATTTTATAAAATAATATTTTTATTTTTTTTGGATACTACTAATAATTACACATAAAGCATTAGTTATGAATTACGATGGGCCTGCGTAAAAATATTTCCCATTTATTTTTCCCATTCTCCGTTATAATTCTACTTGACTTGTTTTATGTTCATAATAATATTTAGAAACGCTGCTTCTCGAACGCGCGCTGCTGATGTTGTTATCAACTTTCGCCACCGTTGTTGTTTTCGTCTGCTTATCACAATTTGAAATGGGTTGTGCCGGTTATACGATTTATAATATTTTTTTATTTTTATATAAGTAGGTATTTTCATTAATTGTCTTTGTTATTATAATAAATACTTATTAATTTATCGACTAACGACAAATACCTACAACACGTCATAACCGTTACTCGTTGATTTTTAGTTTTTAATTTATTTTCTTACAATTAAAATGAAACGTAAAGAAAGATCTGGTCCAATAGACACATTTATTAAAAAAAAGATCAACAGTGTTTCAACTGTTTCAAGTATACCAAGTGAGTACATTGAGCACAATGAATCTTAAAAAATATTTATTAACTATGTATGTACCAAACACCAACATACAAACATATTCATATCTTAGTTGTTCCTGACGTACCAGTATGCGAAAATAATTCCGTTATTGATGAAAATATTAATTGTATTACACAAAGTACTAATAATAATACTTTAGAAAATATTCAGACATATTATGGTGAGTACTGAGTAGAGTACCTACTATGTTGAATGTATTTAATTTTTGTGTGGAAACTAAATTAACCACAGATATCATATCTGTACAATACAAATTACACAAATGTACTAAGTACATAAGTTATAAATAATTCATTTATAATCTGTGTTGTATTGAAAAAAACAATAATTTCGAATACCTATACTTAGTTGGTGCCTAATTGTATTTATTGTTAACAATATATTGTGTTCACTTTTGTAGATAAATTGGACATTGGTAATTTTATTGACAAGAATAATGAAATGAGTGATTTTACAAAATATTCCATTCTCAAACGTTGTAATGTTCTTAAAGATTTTACCTATCCATTTTCACTACATTTTAAACAAGGCAAACAAGAAAAACGTTTTTTAAGACCAAATCATTTTGAAAAATATGCTTGGCTTGAGTACTCACATGTAAAGTCTGGATTATTTTGTAAATACTGTGTAATATTTTTAGTGTCAAAAAAATGTGGTAGAAGAAATACTGAGCAACTGAAAAACCTTGTTACAGAACCATTAAAGAATTTTGCAAAATTAACTGGTAAATATGGTTATTTAGATAAACACAACAACAATTTGTACCATAAAAACTGTAATCAGTTTGCTATTGACTTTCAAAAAACTTATTTAAATCCTGAAACTATTGTCGTGAATATTTTAGATTCACAAAGAATGAGACTCATAAAAGAAAACCGAGAGCGTCTTAAACCTATATTAGAAACAATTATATTTTTAGGAAGGCAAAATATTGCGTTTAGAGGACACAGAGATGATGGCAATCTTATGACAGAGTCCATTGTGAATGAAGGAAATTTTAGAGAGATGTTAAGATTCAGAGTAAGGGCAGGTGATACTAGGTTAGAAGATCACTTAAAAACGTCGAGTTCTAAAGCTACATATATTAGCTATACTATTCAAAATGAATTAATTGAAGTTTGTAAAAAAGAAATAACATTTCATATCTTAAAAGAAATAGAACAGGCTAAATTTTACAGTATAATGTTTAACGAGACGACAGATATTTCTAAAATGTCTCAAATGAGTTTAATTGTTCGTTACATTTATAATGAAAAAGTATATGAAAGATTCATTGCATTTATTGATTGCCATCAGTATTTATACAAGGGACAAACTGAAGAAGAAATTGAAGAAGAAGTTACTATTGAAATTGAACCAAAAATAACTGGTGATATGCTTGGGTCAACTGTAATTAATATAATGTGTGAACTTGGATTAAATATTAATAATTGTATAGGAATAGCTACTGATGGGTGTACAGTTATGGTATCAACAACCAAAGGTGCAGTAAAAAAAATTCAAGAAACTGCAAAAAATGCACTGTACAGTCCATGCAATAACCATGCTTTAAACTTGTCATTGTCTAAGTGTTCAACAGTTCAAAGTGTTCGTAACTGTGTTGGTACAATGAAAGAAATAATATCATTTTTTAATGTATCAGCAAAACGTCATTACATACTAAAAAATACACTTAAAGGCCACAATCATCTTATCAGTATTTGTGAAACTCGTTGGGTCAAAAGACATGATAGTATTTTATTGTTTCAAAAATGTTTATCTGATATTATAAAATCATTAACAAGTATTTCAGAATGGGAAGATATGACATCTTCTTCAAAAGCTAATACATTTTTAAATACAATAAATTGTGAATTTATTATTTCTATGTATTCATTATCATCTATATTATCAGTCACACACCATGCAAGTAAAATTCTTCAATTAAGAGATCAAGATATTTCATCTGCTTTTAAAATTGTTGAAGATATTATATCACTTTTAAAAGAAAAACGCTCTAACGCTACAGATGTCTTTAATAATATATATAAAGAAAGTGTATGTATAATGAACCTTCTAGAAATTGAAATCAAAGTTCCTAGAATTGTTGGAAAACAAAAAAACCGACCTAATCCAACTAATTTAAGTAACTTTGAAGACTATTACAGAACTACCGTATTCATTCCACTCCTTGACAATGTAATTGATGACTTACAGCATAGATTTATAAATTCAAACAATTTAATACTACAATCGCTAATGAAATTAGTATCAAAAAATATATCAGATTTTAATAATATTAATCAATTAGTTAACCAGATAAGTGAAGCTGTTAAACACTTTTCATGTTTCACAAATATTTGTGACTCAACCTTAAATTCAGAGCTGGAACTATGGTTTATAAAATGGAAACGTCTAATATCTGAAGGTATCTTTTTCATTATTTGTAATGTTATTGAGTACCTATATTAAGTTATATAATATAGTATTAAACCTGTAAATACCTTAAATACTTATAGTGACTTGCTTTTTAGGCAATGGAGTATCAATGATGCTAGCTTTAAATGAATGCTCTAGTGATATTTACCCAACTGTTAAACAGTTGCTCATAACTATTTACACTTTGCCTGTAAGTGTTGCCTCTGCAGAGAGGAGCTTTTCTACACTTCGCAGGTTAGCTTATTTTCAATAATTTCAAATTAAAATAAAATATGTTTTACAATGCATGTAATAGCATGACTGCATGATCTGTATGCTTAGTTATATAATATTATATATATTTGTACTTTAAAGTTTAAAGTTTCTAATTTAAAAAAGTTATCATATAGCTATATTATGTTGCTTGATTTAAATTGTATTAGATTAAAAACCTGGTTGAGGTCTCGCATGGGGGAAGAACGCTTAACTGGCTTAGCGCTTTTACACATTCACAGAGACATACAACTAAATGTGGAAGACATCATTGACAGATTTGCTAAGGAGAAAAAAAGATGTATTGATTTGATTTTGTAAATGAATAACTAAACCAGTAAAAATAAATAAATTTTATTTGTTTATTGTTTATGAAGCTTATTCATTTCATATTTATTTAATTTTATAGGTGAAATAATGCAAATAATTTTAGCTTACAATAAATTACAAGTTATATAAAAAAGGTCATTACATTTTTGAAAATTCGCCCCCCCCCTTGGGTGACCTCTGGATCCGCTACTGCCGTGGGCTCTAATTTATTACAGTTAAAATATAGTCACACAACATTTCCGCTTGACTTCATCACTCGATGATAGTGTTAATTGTTTATAAAAAATAAATGAGGACATAATCAACTCTTCTTTCTTCCGTCGACTTGAGGAATACATTGTAACGGGACGAACGGAGTGCCCATTTAGGTGGCGCACTCTCGTGGCCCGTTACCACACCTCAGTACCCAATACGACCGCGCGCTCTTACGCCGCCCGCAAGTACAAAATACAAGCGAACGCACACGGACAACTGCGCGCCGTTACCGCAGATAGCGCTCCCCGCACACTACCTTTTCCGGACGCCCGCCGCCCTCCGGGAAATCGCTCATAACTTCTAAACCCCACAACTTAAAACCCCAATTAAAAACAATTATAAATCTACGTCGGTCAAACTACTTCTCTATATTTTTCAAACGGTTTTAAATTGATCAGAAACACATCAAATCTCAAAAAACGCAACTATTACAAAACATACATCGCCAAGGCCGCACACAGCATAAGTACAGGCCGTTGAGCACCGTCAAGACACTTTTCGGACCTTAGTCCCC
>NC_042493.1:36067104-36073550 GCF_005508785.2 Acyrthosiphon pisum | reverse complement strand
ATATAGGTCATAATATATAGGTCAACAGTAATACAATTGATAAACCGTTAACCCGAGAGTTTCCTAGTTTTAAAAATCGGAAAAGTTTACTATAATATGTACAATCGGGAGAATTTATCACCGCCCAATAATAGGTATTAGGGCAAAACGGGCAAGATGGATACAACACATGCGGGTTCGGCGTTCTCTAAAAATTTCTATATTTTCCTTGTTCCTCTAGGTAGTTCAGAATCTCAAATGTTTAAATACCTACTCTGTTGATTTTTGATACTTAAAAGTAAAATTGTATTATATTATGAGATAAGTAATAGGTTGTGTAATGCAATTATTTTGTGATCGTTCCACATATGTTTGATTAAATTGTATTATTCTATTTTCTAGTACCTAATAGATGGATAAATTCTAAAACAAATAACACGAAACATAAATCAATAAACAATATAATAGGTATAATTTTACAATAAAACATGTTAATAAAACGTTGAAAATTCTAATTTTTCTTTGGTCTGTAAGTTGGTAAAAACGGAACTGAATATGTCCATTTCATTCTGAAAAATATTAAAATATTAAATTGACATGTGTACCTTTATAAACACCGTAAGTCATTTTCGAACGTTTTTTAGCAAAACGGGTTTATATAATTTACATTTTCTTAAAATCGTTACAAATCGTATATTTTATTTTTCAAAGTATCATGTACCTTATATGTTTTTCTATGTATTATGTATACCTTCTAAATTTCATTATAACTTGAATTTTAAAAATAAATCACAAATTACATCCTCTTAAGTCATATGATAGATAAATGAGTCCAATGTTTTAAGTTTAAACTATGTTTAAAATTTTTAATAAAAAAAATAAAGTGCTAATTTGAATTTTAAAGTATTGTTTTATAATAAATTACTAAGCATTTTAGTAAGTTTATATACTGGTCAGTACAAATGGCCAATGAGCCTCCGTGTTTATAATTTCCCGGGCCGAATTTTGATCCCAATCCGTCCCTGGGGATGATAATCAAAAATTTAGTTATTTCAAGATGGTTTCCTAATTTCATGCATTTAAATCAGTCTATATAAATCAAATGATGAAAGCTGTTCCAAAAACTAAAGTCGAAGATATCAGAAATTCTATTTATCAAGTCTATTAAGATCTGTACTAAATAGCATTAGAACAATTGTTCAGTTTTATTTGAATGTGACAAAAATGTATTAGAGATAAATTTATAAATAAAAAAAAAACAAGTAGGTAAGTATTTGTTGTTTCAAAGTAATGTTAATGGTTTTATCACATTATTAATCAATTGTATCTTGGACAAGATTCCTGTATAATGTATTCTTGTACATGTATAATGTAGTTACGTAGACACAATTTATATTTTTAACAAAATTCGTAGTTCCTTATCATGTAATACGTCTCAAATTATACTAACTTCCTTAACGCGTTCATTCCAACCGGGAAATCATAAGTACTCGTTTCTTCACCCGTCGTCGGTTCACTAGTCAAATTCATTTCATTGGCCCAAGCTATGAGACCCCTCTCTTCCGGAGTGCCTATATTAACGATAAATGTACTTATAAATAAATATAGGAATCGTCAGTTAGGTCCTTTCGTTTTTATAGTTTAGTCATACCTGGTATGGTATTGTCCAGGAAGCATCCGATTAAGCCACCGACCAATATGCTTGTACTGCAAATTACCGTCAACACACTGTCCAATATTTCGTTTCCGGTTTGAATTGCATTTGGATTTGCAACGAGCCATTTCGGTAAAACCTGAAAACGTATATGATAAAATTGGTATAGGTTATAATAGTTGTTTTGATTCAAAATTAGTAAATGTTATAAATATTTAATTAATTTTATACTTATACCACGAAGATAGATTTGTGGAGACATGACAAATTTAACATAACTAGGACTCCATTATAATATTACAATTTAGTACAAAGACAAATGGTTCTCATTTTTTCACTTTTTTGTTTTATGGTGAATAAACGTGACGTAACTTACCAGTGAAAAGAACATTGAAAATCCTATGATATACAAATTCCTCGATGAGTTCAAATGAACGTACTGCAAAGCTGATAAACCTATAAAATCACCCATAAATGAATTGCAAATAAACACAAATTTAATTAAACAGAAAACATCGTTCATGCACCTAATTATTAAATTATGTAATTTATCAGGTGTTAAATTTGTAATTAGGCAGGGAGTTCCGGTTACGAATTATTTACCTATTTACAAACAACTCTGTATCTAATGTTAAAATCTGAACACAACATGACCATAAACCACACTAGAATGTTTAAACTTTTAGGCAGCTTAAGATTAATAAGCTTTCTGAACAGAATTCTTTTGAGTTATGTTCATATTTTTTAGTTATGGATTATACAGTTATACATTATGATAGAGCTGTTAACTATCTAATCCTTCTCTACGAGTGCCAAAGTAACAAGTGAACAATTATTATCATCTTTCATTTATATGCCTTTTAAAATTCCACTTTATGAATAATAAAAATAACCACGGAAAGTGGAAGTATTCAGTATACCTACTTGTATCATGTTTAATCAAATGGAATTGTGTTATGTTAATCTAGACACGAAAAATTTGATTATTTAATTAATTTTAAATGAAAATTACATAGTGAATACTGAATAATTATGTGATATATTAAGTAGATATATTGTACAATTATAATTCTCTGGCCTTCTAGTTGAATATTTATTGAAATTCCTAACCCCCTTAAAAGCTTTCCATTTTATTGCTTTGTAAATAATGTTTAGTTATTGGTATTATGAACAGTTTGGTAATGATGACCATAGAAGCGGATTTGACTTTAAAATATGATTACAATGGGATGTAATTGAAGAATTTTCCATAGCAAAATTTAGTAAAAAATGTAAATAATTTATTTTTGGAATAAAATTTGATAATTGTTTTTTAATGTATTTGCATGATTATAGTTGTAACTTAAATGAGAATTTACAATCCAAGACTAGGTCTGTACCTACCCTTACACGATATTTTATAAATACTGAATTAAAAAATCATAATATTATAGGTTTTTCTTCTTTAAATTATTAAATACTTGCTTCTAAATTGATCTTATTTATTTGCTAGCTATATGTAAACGTCGTTTGTTAAACGAAAAAACAAAAAAGATTAAAATATAAAACTCAAAGGATATGAAGCATTATTTGTAGCGGCTAAATCCTAATTGTGGCCTTGCCTGTAAAGCAATTGATAAAAGTTATAGGCACTGCTAAGGATTTAAAAATACAATTTAAGATTTCAAAATATGATTCATTAATTACCTCGTAACTGTGTACTAAATCATTCAATTGTTATATGATAAATATCTATTATGATTCACGAATTAATTTAATTTTCATATATTTTTTTAATTGTTAAAATTGTCTGTATAAAATCCCAAAATCGTTTATGTAGTACTAACATAGGAACCATTATACAATCTAAAACTAAAATAATTATCATCGGTATATGCAAATTGGCAATTGCTCTATAATCCTCTTATTTTTTATAAGACTAAGTGTAGGTTATTCGACAAATAATAGGTATAAAATTCAATTTAAATGTTAAAATTATTACCAAATGCACTTATCATTCCGAACATAATGCAAAACATGCCTCCTACAATAGGTTCGGGAATGATAATAAAAACGGCACCAAATTTATTGACAACGCCTTGAATTAACATCAATGCACTGGCGTACTGTATTACACGCCTACTGCCAATCTACATAAATAAAACGTAGGTTTAAAAAATTAATGCAATTTTCAAAAATATTTTCCTAAAATGTTTGATATTAAAATATCAAAGTCTATTGTTTAATGTCATTAATTAATAATAATAATTAAGAGGACGCTATACCTGTATTGTTGTGTCGTCCTTACAAACGCTATTAACATAATGTTAATAGGTCAAAATTCACTTTAATATAAAACTTACAAAAACCTAGTAGATTTTGCAAAAATGTTATTACACCGTAAATTAATTGCTGTTATATGTTTGCAATATGTGGACTAAACAACAAATACTGGTTTGATATCTCCATCTATAACATATAAATCACCTTTGTGACACCAATTGCGCCTACGTTTTCCCCGAACGTATTGGTACCATTTCCACTTCCCATGATTCCAGCGAATACCGTTCCTAGTCCCTCGAATCCAATTCCTCTGTTGATTGCGTGCACTGGTGGCGGCGGAGCTCCTGATATTCATACACATAAATTAATTTAATAAATTACTAACACAAAGCATCCATTATTGTCTACATCTGGTTTTGTGGTTATTACACTACATTATATAATAAACAAATTATGTCAGTGATTTTTAGATTTTTAATTTTTTTTTAAGTATCTGGGTTTTTGATATCGTAGTCTTAAGATTCTAGATAGAGTATATCTAAGATATACTATATCTGTAGTTAATATTAGAGGACATTTACTTATTATCGAATTTGAAACGGAAGATATTATAAACTATGCTCCAGTAAATAATTGTTCTTGTCATATTTATTTTAAAAACGAGTTACCTGTATATTTATATACATATGAATAATTTAATTTTTTTAATGCCTAGGGAATTTTAACTCATTTTAAAATTAAAATATGAAAAATCAAGCGTAGTATTCTGATTTAAAAAATTGATAATAGTAGAGGAATCCGTACGTAGATTTTCTATGTTCGCGATGTCCTCTTAAAGTATAATTATTGTGATCAATGGGAACCATATAAACCATAGACATATAAATAAATGGGCTACGCTTACTTCACCCCTCGGCCCTCATCTAGCAGAAACAGAAATGTACATTTAATGAGTAAGATGCATATAGTTGGTGGCAATCATAAAAGGAATAATTATATTTCATCATGCCATGAAATTATTGTAATTTATAGATTATAAAACTGGTAAGTAGTGATTGATTGATATTTGATTATGTCATAAATAATATCATGGAATAATTTGAGTATTCAATCATTTCCCCCATGGTTTCCCCCAACTGCTTTTATCTCTCTCATTAATATCGGTTTCGTGATTTCTCTAAGCGAAGTTAATTTATTTATATGTCTATGATATAACTTAGAAATTCATCGCGGTGGTAACAACATTTAGCCCGAAATTATTAATATGAAGGTTTAGCAATATTGACTTCAAATTTATAATATCAGAAAACACCAACTTTAATTGCTGCATACCTAACTCTGGCAGTTATAATTTATAAGACCTCAAAGTATTCGTGTACAATCAAAGGCCGGACAGACGGACGAACGGATGGCAATCGTGAATCGTGGCCCCAAGACTCAAAGGGGGGGGCCCCATCATAGGTGTGTAAACTGGAAGGGTATTTGTAATGCGAAAGAATTTCATCAAATCTGAGATGATCTCAGTGAGATCATTTAAATTGTTAATACAATTATTTGTGATACTGATTAAATAATAATAATCAATCATTAATACGTAATATCACAGTTCGGTACATGCAATCCGCAAGTTAAAGTAATGTTTATTTGTGCGTAGAAAAATTAATGCTGGGCGTATTCTGCCATAGCAATAGATTTTTGGTGGAATATGTCGGGAAACCAAAGCGTGTTTTATAATCAGTGTACCTGATCGATGGGAGAAAACATTGCTACCTATAATACAAAGATATATAAGACGAGGCTCAATAATTTTGTCAGATTGTTGGAAAGCTTACAATAATAAACATAATACTGTGAACCACACCTATAATTTTGTCCATTTGGAAACAAGGGCACACACCCAAAACATTGAGAGGTTGTGGGGTTCTGCTAAATGGGGCAATAAAAAGCTTTGTGGAACTAATAGAAATTTTCTAGAATCGTATTTTGCAGAATTCATATGGAGAACACGTCTCGGAGAACAAGACGCATTAGAAAATATCCTCAAAGATATTTCTGAGTTCTGGCCTCCATTATAACTATAGATTCATATATTTTATTTTATCATGTTACAAATACTCACACATACAAAACATTTATGAATTTAAATTTTATACTATGCTTTAATATATTTTTTAAAATTTAACATTATTATACTTTTTAGATTCTGAGTGGAACGATGAATGTATTGATTTTACAATGATGTGTGTTATTTTATTTTTATTTTTTTAATTTTTATTGTGTCCGTGTACACGATAAGTAGTCGAAATAATGCTACGATTATATGCTACTTCAGTATCTTGTTCGATCAGAAAGTGAATACCGTTGGTGCATTGGGGAGGTCAAAATTTAAATTTCCCAGTGGTTTTCAAAAGCGCAGGGAAAAACCAAAGAAAAATTAAGGAAAAACGGGAATTTTTAAACTTTAAAAAAAATGACCGTAGATACATGCAATTTTGACTGGATGTTTATCTTAGCATTTTCTATACACCATAACATTTTCAAAATATTTTGA
>NC_042493.1:36063948-36066034 GCF_005508785.2 Acyrthosiphon pisum | reverse complement strand
AATTCTGTTACCAAAAAATCTAAAAAATAAATTTACACAGTTTATTTTTATAGTCATTTTAAGTACAAATTTGGACGAAATTACATATTAAAAACCTAGGATAACTATTTTAGTTATTTTGTTGTGATTGTATAATATTATTCGTGGGTACTTGAAACTTCTAAAGTATACTATTATATATCTATGATAGTACCACGGTTTTTTGTTGATGTATAACGCGTTATAAGCACCTAATAGATCTTGTGATATGATTAATTTGGAATTTATTATAGGTACCTAATATAATATTATGTCTTATACCTAGACTAACATACCGTCTCCGCTCAGAATCGTTTTTCTTATACAGTGATATTATATCATTGAATTCAAATTTAATACCGTCCATTATACAGTGACCCACTTGTAACCTACTGTACAGCAGAGCGAAATCCACTTACCCACCTTTTTTTTTTTTAATTTAAAATTATAATACATTTTTGAATATCATGAAATATAATAATATTATACATTTTTTTATGGAGGGGCGATAACAAACGAGTGGCGGGGCGATAACAAACAAGTACCCCTTCTTCATTGGTTAATAGTACAGAAGATGATATTATTAAAGCTTCATATGATTTCGTTCATCTTAATAACGTCAATATTTGCTCAGATTTCACCAGACAACTTTTATGTATAAAAAATTGAATACATTTGAAAAAAACTAATAATACAACTAGCCATGTTTATTATTGAAAATGATTTTTGAACCACTTATAGTGAAGTATTAAGTGCTTGTATTATATATCTCACATTGCCAGTCACGGTTACATCAGCGGAGCTTACATTTTCGAAGCTTAAATTAATTAAGAATTATTTAAGAAATCCAATGGGGCAAAATTGTTTGTTATCAAATATCCCTTTGTTAAACATTAGACAAGAACAAGCAAATATCTTAGATATGGACAAAATCGTAAATCAATTTGCTGAATCCAAAGCAACAAAAGTTAATATTCTTAGTTAAATAATTATATTTAAAATGTTCAACGTTTTTTTTTTAAAATTCTTTCTCAGTAACTTTTGTTATTATTAATTATTATTAAAATATATCCATAAATCATGTACACATTATTATTTCACTGATAATAAATACAAATTGTATCTGCATTAAAAAATAAATATATACCTAACTTCACGTTTTTTTATATCCCGTCACACAATTAATGAATGTTAACAATAAAGTTTATACATACCACACATTTTGGCCGTTGTCGGATAGTAGCTTATAGATTCAACGGTACACGCTAGTACACCAGCCAACATGCCTATGACGCCGGCTACGCTAACGGTTGGCCAACCCCATTGACCTTTGAATTACAACATACGTATACAAATATCAACGCGTGATGAATACAACCAATAACTTAAGTGAAACGTAGATTATGATAGGTACCTACGTTTCACACTTTCACCTAAGCATGATGTAAATATAATTGTGTTATTATTACCGGGGTATGGAACTCGGAACCACGACGAATCACCTATAATCCGGATCTTGACATCGGTTCTGGCCGGATGTCCGACTGGGAAGTAATCGTACATGGTGAGCAGTGCGCACAGAATCCACATGATCGTTATAGTTAGTAATACCTAAGACGAGAACATAAAATATAACCATCATTTTATATTTATTACAAAGGTAACAAAATTTACATTTTCAATTTTTGTCTTTTGGACATACATTTTTTATTTAGATCGTATCAAATTCAGAAATTTTTTCTGTATATTTTTAATTATTTACTTACCACTTTTTTTGCAATTTTAATAATTTAATAAACCGATATTTTTACCAATTTTAATCATTCCAACTTAATATTTGTGAGTTTTAGTAAGCTATGGAATTTTTGATTGAGTGTCATGTCGTACGCAGGGGTAGGGTTCTAGGGATCTGAGTACCCCTGAAATTTCTTCCTTTTACAAAAAATCTTATTTGCTGCCATTAAAACACTCAAAGTCGATTCGATGTTGGTCAATTTCAACAGATATAAAATAAACTGTCTGCCATAATCGTCGTATGGTTTATCATCATGTATCATCATCCATTACC
>NC_042493.1:36063545-36063848 GCF_005508785.2 Acyrthosiphon pisum | reverse complement strand
ACGTTTATTAGGTCCCTAAGTAGATCTATAGATGACCTGCAGGTGTCCAGGTTAAGCACTCGATGGTTCTAATTATAGACTACATTTGAGAATAATTATAATTTGTTATTAGCAATTATATAAAATTGTTTAGAAAAAAATAATGTAAATTATTTACTTACATAAAACCCTAACCAAACAAAAATCCTGGTTACGCTACTGGCGCCTGTTAAGCAGTGGTGTATCTGATAGGGGGGCGATTTCTAAAATTCTCGTTGAAAGACAACGAATTGAGAACACCAAAAATATTTTTGGCTGTTGTTT
>NC_042493.1:36062432-36063445 GCF_005508785.2 Acyrthosiphon pisum | reverse complement strand
AGTGGCATAGCCAGGATTATGAAATGGGGGGTGTTTTAGGTATAGATTAAAACCAAGTTTTTTACAGTTTATGATTTAGAACCACCCGAACTATTAGGTATGTGTATGCCAGTTATAGATGACTTCAATTTAAGAGAGGAACATGAACCAGAAGTTGGAAATGCGAGACAGTAGTTAACTGAAGAATATTTTTCAGTTTTGATTTAACCACATTGTTTCAACTAAGAATGAAGATTATGACCAATACTCATAGGCATGAATAGAATGCCGATACTGATATGATTAAGATATCATTTGTTAATCATTTAACACATTTAAACATTTATAAAATAGAAAATAATAACTTCTAACAGTATTATTAAAACAAAAAACAATACAAACAAAATAAATATTTTTAATAAAGAATAAAGTTTGTTGTACATATAACAATATATAACATACATTTCTAAAATAAAAATAATAATAATAAACAAGCTTAGTGTAAAACATTTTAATACAAAAACCTAGAAGTCATTTCTATTTAATTTCTGTTTTTTTATAGCAATGTCAAGTTCTAATGACTGAAGCTCAAGTGCATGTTTTGTCTTTAGGAATGTCATATTTTCTACAAGTTCAACCAATTCTTGTTTTTTTTCAGCTAATATAGTGAATTTTTCACTAGTTGATGTCTGACTATGGTTTTTTTTTTAATTCGCTACAAATAAAAAAAAATTATATTTACGCAGGTGGTGATAATATTTAGGTATTTATCTCTTACTGGCTAATTTTTTATGTTTTTCTGTTGTTCTTAACAGTTTTGTTGAATCTCAAGGGGTCCATGATTGAGCTTTTTCAGAAGTACCAGGCTGATTGTTTATTGAACTGTTGTTCTTTAGCGTTTCATTTGTTGCATGAAATGTATCCTCAAAGCTCAATGCTTCTATAAAATATACAATAAATTGTTTCCTTCTTGAATAGACTTTAAAAAACTAATTTTCCAATTACATCGAAAACAGCCATTAGAGAAAGATAAA
>NC_042493.1:36061536-36062382 GCF_005508785.2 Acyrthosiphon pisum | reverse complement strand
TATTACTGTAGTCTGGTAGTATTACCTATTGATAATATTATTAAATAATATACAAGTTAATAGTTATCAATGTGCGTTTAGCTTTCTAGTTTCTAATAACCGTCGTATAAGCACCAATCTACACTTTTCAGTCTGTTCAGTGTTCACCATCGTCGTATTGCCGCAACTGACACATCCAATAAAGGCAATCGTAAAATGTATCCAATATGTGTACAGTATTTTTCATTTACTGATGGACGTCAAACAAAACTCTTAGATTTTTTTGAAGAACCGTCTGAAACTGCGGAGTCAATATGTAAATCAATAACTTCAACATTAAGTAAACATAGATTATCCATGTCTTCTGTTTCAGCATTTAGTGCAGATAACACCAATGCTAATTTTGGAAAACATAAATCTGCATATACACTTTTACACAATGAAAACAATAAATTAATTAAATCTGGTTGTTTGGCTCACATTGTTAACAATTCTTTTAAACATGGCTTACAAAAATTAGACTTTGATATAGAAACAGTAGTATTAAAAATATATAGTCATTTCTCTTCATCTGCTTCAAGAAGAGAAAATTTAAAAAGTTTTTTTGATTTTGCTCAAGTTGATTGGGAAGAACTGGTGAAACATGTACCAACTAGGTGGTTATCTCTTGGTCCAGCAATTGACAAAATATTAAAATTTTATCCAGCCTTAATATCATATTTTATATCAATAGGAGACGAATGTCCAAAAGTTCTTCAAAAATTACTATCGATAAATGCAGATACTGATACAGATCAAGAAAATTATGTTTATACTAAAACCTATGAGTATATTTAACTTTTTGTGCAAATGTGGTTCAAATTTTCA
>NC_042493.1:36060301-36061486 GCF_005508785.2 Acyrthosiphon pisum | reverse complement strand
AAATTAAATGAATGATAGGTAGACAGTTTTTGGAATAATTTAAAAGGTTTTATTCTCATTAAAGTACAAAAACCGACTTTAACAACTACTATTATATTTATATTATAGTGAATAACGAAATCGTGTGAAATTATTGAAAAATTAAACATGAGTTAACTATATTACCATATACTAAATAAGTAATTTAATATTTTTAGATATAAATAAAATTAAATATGTGAGTTTTATCAATTGATTAGGTAAAATACAAATCGAAGATTCTCGCAGAAGTCCGGAATAATAAAGATCAAAATAATATGTGAAATGTCTGTTATAGGTAAATGAAACAACATAGGTATAGTAAGTAACATAGGTACGTAATTTAATGTTGTTATATTTTATAATAACTAACTATTAAAATATTATACATCTGAAATCCTTATAGATATTATTTATATATTTAACTAAACCACCAAAACGTTTTGAAGACATTTGTCATAAGTCATAATACAAACTAAACAATTTAAGAAAAATATGACAACTTTATAAGCTTAAATTAAACAATAAATTATCACTAAGTTATAATTCAAATTTAGATAAATACTTACAATTTAGTACATATGATATAGGTACCCAGGCCCGGACTGGGACAGTACCGGCCTACTATTCTAGGTAAGCAGGTGGCCTACAATGCATTATTTCGGGAATTTTTAAATGTATTTGTCTCACAAAATTGATATTTGGTAAGATTTAAAGAGATTAGAGGGGGGGGGGCGGACTTTCTTATAACCTTTATATTCAACAACCATGATAAGTTATATGATGTTATCCATAATCCATGACCCATGATACTATACAAAATAAATTTACTTTGTACTATTAAGTATACCCTTTATAATAATATATAATATTGTATTATATTTAGTTTAGTAATAATAAAAAAAGAGATAATAATAATTTTAAGTATATTTAAGATAATAATTTAGACATAAGTGATGATGAAGATTTTAAGTATTCAATAATATCTTCCAGTGATACTTAATCCAATATTCACTACTACTTTCATTCTGTAAATCCAAATCTATACTTGCTACACTATCATTATCGGCTGAGTGTAAATTATTTGTAGGTAATACATCTTGTAGTCTAAAAATACCCTATGTAAAAAGTTAAAAATCTAAAACAAACCAATATATGATTTTATTT
>NC_042493.1:36058663-36059193 GCF_005508785.2 Acyrthosiphon pisum | reverse complement strand
ATGGTAATTTTTTTCATAACGATGTAATGATTTATATTTTATACTATTCCGAAATCGGAATTAAAAAATAAATAAATATATATGAGCAATTTTATTTTATAGACATTCTAAGTTAAAATTTGGAGGAAATTAGATATTTAAATGAAGAATAACGATTTAACGATTAGTTATTTTATTGTAATTTAAAAATATACTTCAGTGGGTATAAGTACTTGAAACTTTTAAATATAGTAGGTATATTTTATTCACACAACGTCATCTTCAAATGCAATGTTTTCTGCGAAAAATGAATTCCACCAACCGCATTACTAATAATAAAATAAATTATTTTAATGTCAATGATATCATAAAAAAAAATACTTAGTGATCTAGACTGACAGACCTCGCTCAGAATCGATTTTTTCAAGTGGCCTTCTTTTTTTATTGTATTATTTTGTAGGTACTAGGTATTACAACTAAAATCTAAATAAACAGGTAGTTGGTAGGTAAGTACTTAAAAAAACAGTTTTATACAAAAAAAATTATTATTT
>NC_042493.1:36041126-36058563 GCF_005508785.2 Acyrthosiphon pisum | reverse complement strand
CTATTCTGCTATTGCAATTATCAAAGGTACAAGCTAAAAAGAAAAAAAGTTACGATATTTTTCCTAACACATTTAAAAAAACTCATTAATCAAGAATAAATAATATTATAATATATTAATATACATTGTTTGTTTTAATTTACATTTTGATTTTTGAGATTAAGAACTCAATGTGCGCATTTTAGATTCCGAGCAGAGCGAAGTAGGTATGTACCTATTGATTTTACAATGATGTGTGATTTTTTTTTCTGTTTCCTAACTTTTTTCTTGTATAAATAGTTGAAGTAGAACTATAAATTGAACATAACCATCTTTTCTGAGGTTAAAATGTAATATTCTTTGTTGTTATCAAAAGCATCATGAAAAACAGCAAAAAAATTAAAGAAAAACTGGGATTTTTTCGCAAAACCAGTTTTTAACAAAATTGATTTAGTTACACCAAAAAAACTAATAACATTGATTAAATTAAATTTTCATCGTATGAAACGAACGTACGACTCTTAAAAATGCCCAGTAGGTATAAACAGCATGATTTCCAAACTATTCAATACCTTGGTATTTAAATATATTTATAGGTATCACATATTTTTATACAGAGCAATAATATTTAACAATTTTGAACAAAAATTGAGTGAATATCTAGAGTTTTCTAAAAACTTAAAAAGTATATGGGATTTATATGGAATTCCTCACATACGAAAATAATAAAAATAATCCGTATGTACAATGCATACGATTACTTTCCGTATAATATTACAAAATACCAATTTATATTATTCACTTGAATAATTGAAAACGGACGGATTCAACATAATATGAATTCCATCTGTATGGCGTTCAAAATAGGGATCCAGATAATCATTATATAATTGTCTATATTATATTATGTTAAAAATTTAAAATTATTTTCACTTGTTTTAAGCTACCTATTTATAGACATTTAATATTTAAAATTTTTTAGTTTTGTTTATATAAATGTCGATAAAAAATGTTTGGCTGAGTCAAAAATCTTAAAAATTGAATTTGAGGGTTCCTCAAATATTTTTATAATAACAGTTAAACATATTAAAGATACACGGACATTGTTTTTTTTATAAGCTTTTTTATATAATTTTGGAATCAAATGTAAAAATTCTTTATCCTTTTACAACATTTATTTCATAAACATTTTAATTTAAAATGTTGACAAAATTCGTCAACATTTCAACAATTTGCAAGTTATTTCGTAGTTACAAATTTATAAAATGTTCAGTTGTTATAGGTAAGGATCGAAAATTTATAACAAGGTATCACATAAGTAGTTCATACGTCCAAAAATTATAAAAAAACATAAAAAAGTTTTATTTTATTGGTATATTATATTCAAATTTTGACGAAATTTGATATTTAAACAAAGAATAACGATCTTAATCATTTTGTTCGTTTTGTCTTAGAGAAATTTATGTAGAAACCTGTAAGTATTATATAAGAAATCTTAGGTTTAAAACAAAAACTTTTAAGAATTTCTTATTCAAAATAATTTTCGTCATTTTTATGTATTTTACCAAATGTTAAAAATGCTTATAAAAATAATTGTGATTTTTACTGTCCTTAAAAGTGATGAGAGACACAAAAAAAAATTTTAATTAAAAATTAAAAACACAAATCAATCGCTCCACTTGGAATCTAAAATGATTTTGTAGTTAAAAACTTAAGGTCCACGTGATTAGGTTATTCAGTAACCAACAAATATACAAAATATAGAAACAGTTCTTTTGGATTCTGGGCGGAGTGATGAATGTATAGTTGGTAATGAATATGGTTGGCATATTTACTAATTTTTCGACACTTCTCAGTTCTCATTAGTGTTAATTTATTATTTAACCAATTTCATCCTATAGTTAGTAAATAGTATCATAGCTGACACTGATACAGCAGACATGTTGAAGGCATGGGGTCTTGAATATTATATTGATTTATTTGAAGGTAAGTATTATTATTTATTATAGATAATATTTTTCAAAAATGGTAGATACATTATAACCTTTAAACGTCACTGCGCTTGTGTTATGTTATTAAACTGCTTGCTTATTTAAGCCACATACCTACTGCTATAGGTAAAACAATATATTGTTTTACCTAAATTATTCATCAACACAATGAAATTAGTGCACTTATAGAAACTGAATTAAATATTTAGAAATATGCTGCTTAAAATCTAACAAAAAATGTAAAAATCAAAAACTGATTATCAACATTAAATTATTATTTATTTATGGTTTTATTTTTAAATTTTAAGTCAACGTGTATTTTTTTCAAGAGCTTATCTTAACCGTAAGTCTTCAAAAACGTTTTTAATAATCGTTTTTTTTTTATATATAATATATTATTAAAAAAAGAAAATAGATACCTACAACTGCATTAAATTCACAATCCTCATTAAGTATAATATTTATTTTACTAGTAATTTTTCAACTTTACTTTTCTGATAATTTGCTCTTATATAGAACATGGAATAGATATTTCTTGCCTTGTTTGATAACCGAAGAGATAATTAAAGAATTAATTCTTAAATTGGAGATGGAGCAAAATTGCAGTAAAACCTTGCTAAGTGGAGAAATGTTATAAGTATTACATCTAACAATGGGCCATTTTTGGTAAGAATGAATTCATATTGTGTAAAGTTAATATATATGTATAAGTAACTATATACTTGATTAGGAATTAGGATACATGAACAACGCAATACATTTGATTCTAAAACGGTTTATTAAATTTAAAATTATTATAATTGGTAGGTATATTTAAATATTACAATATTGTTAGGTATAGGTACCTAATATATTATAATATATTTAATCAAATATATATATTTTTTTAATAGCATGTTAGTATTAGTTAATGTACTTTAACCATGTGCAAAAGACAAGAACTAGTTTTTTACGCCAATAATGCCACTGCCGCGCTTATCACCTCACCATACTATACAATTTGTCAAATCTGTATCATACAGAATGATAAATAAAATAAAAATGTTATGTAATAATGCCTAGTAGCTATTGTTGCTTATTATATAAATTTAATACACCATTTAACTACTGCATCTCACTTATTTTTGGCTTACTGTTTTCATAAATATTTAATTGTGTATACTTTTTATTATTATTTATTTATAAAGGAATTAACTGGGATTGATATTGATTATCATTCAACATTATCTCACCAGGAAGAAACCATAGCACAGACTGAATCAACAAACTGCATTGATTTGAATAGTGATTTACCTATCTACATTAGGAACATTGTCGACAACCGAATCATCATCATCTTCTACATCAGCATCGTCATCACCATTGCCCTATACTTCGAATTGTAATTCTGAATCAGTAATTTATAGTTTTAGAATGTAGAAGTATGCTAGGAATGTGTAATTTATTACTATTTATTTTTATTTCATAGTTATTATATTATATTATAGGTACATAATATGAATTATACGTATATGTATAATATCTTCAAATATATTAAACTCAAAACTATCACATTCAATTTCTTTGTGATATTAACAAAACATATTTTATTTTATTTTATTTTAGATAGTGAAGAATCATCTTCATTGGCAGCATTATTGGTATTACCGTTTTTGTTTTCTCCAGTTAGTTCAAAAAGAAAAAAAGGGAGTACAGTTTGTTGGAGACCATCAAAAATTGAGATGCGAGATGGCTTTATTCTTCATATTAGTTCTTAAGCTGAGTTACAAGAAGCAATAACCAGAAGGGAGGAGAAATATGTCAAACTCGGTCTTACATTACAACCAATGGTAATTGTAGTGGGTCCTAAAATTAATGAAATAAATCAATACTTTGTAACTGTAGATGGTACTTTTTACGAGTTACACTCTGTAGTATCTGCTGTAGATTGTTGTTTTAAAGTAATACATGCTCTAAATGCAGAATATCTAACTGATTGTAAGTTTTATTTATAAAACAATTGAGTAATTATTATTTTGCAAATAATTACACATAGATAATTTGAATAGATAATTTGATAAGATAATTTGAATGTCAGTTAATTAAACTCTGTAAAACAAGGATACCTAAATAGTATACTGTATTTTTGCAAAATTACAATTTTACTTACCATAATATTTTTAATGATATTTGACATTTTTAAGGAATATGATTATATGAATATATACAAATATGAACTTATATGAACAAATTTAATAATCATATATTATGTATAATGTATGTTTCTGTTTATTTATTAAAAATAAATTCATTTTTTAAGAAACTGTTTTTATTATTTGTTGTTTGATACCTAAATTTTTGATTGTTAGGTATATTGTATAACGTAGATGCAACTAATTAATTAATTGTTGTAATCATATACAAGGATATTAGTTGCTAAAAAGTGATCAGTAATTGCTATAGAATTTTACGGTTATATTTACAAAAAAAACATTGTTATATCAAAAGCATAAGATTGTAGTGCTCATACATGCATTATAATATTTTTGTTGTTACTATCTAGATTACTGTAATAATAACGAATATTGTTACGTAGTTACAATGAAATGATTTGTAATCGGTAAAGAACTGTTCGTTAGTATGGACAAAACGCATTATTGTACCGACATAATGTTCTATCAAACTACAACAGGTTAATTAGGTTATAGGAACCAAATACATATAATAAAACAGAACTAGTAGCATATACATTATACATATAGTTTTGTGGTCACGAGTGCAATCTAAAAATTCAGTTGAGCCAATCCTATGTTGACTGCTACTATATTATTTTTCCGTGTTTGAAGAATTTTTACAAAATTTGATATTCACCCGATTTGTCATGACTAGAGCGCGGATTTTTATGCACTTAAAAGTATCGAAATATGCAGAAATAAATATAAATATAAATTAAATATTGAATTCAAAATTAATACCATCCATTTTACAGTGACCCACTTGTAACCTACTGTACAACAGAACGACATCCACTTACCCACCTTTTTTTTATAGTTATTCTATGTTCAAATTTGGACGAAATTAGATAGGTATTTATACGTAAAAGAACGATTTTAGTTTTGTGTTATATTTTAAAAATATTATTCATTAGTGCTTAAAACTTCTAAAGTATATTATTATATACAAATATGATAATAAACAAATAATAATAATTAAACTTAACTAGATACATAATATAAAATATCCTAGGCTGACAAACCGCTCGGAATAGTTTTTTGTATGCAATGATATTATATCTTTGAATTCAAATTTAACACCATCCATTACAGACTACAGTCATCCACTTGTAAGTTACTGTACAGAAACACCCACTCACCCGCTTTTTCTTATTTAAAGCTTATAAATCTTCTTTTTTAAAGTTTATTTTTATTATTTTAGAACTTCCAATATTAAGCTAAAAATGGTAGTTGTGTCATCGTACCCCAGAAAAAAAAATTACAGTACCCACCTATTTTAGCAATTTAGTATATTATTATGCACAGTGCCACAGCCAGTCAATAGCTGGTACTACATATTTTATTTTGGTCTCAAATTGGAAATACAAATGGAGTAGGAGGAATCCATGGTTACACAAGAATCAACTTAACAATTGGCTAAATTTTTCCAAATTTATAAATAATACTTCAAGAATGTGGGAATTCTAAGTGTATTAAATTTAGTATTTTATAAATAATTTCAGTTAAATATTTTAGTTTAGCACACCCGTTAAGTTGTTAGTGTTATATAATTTATAATCGATGGGCTTGGTAAACATAATTTGTGTTTTGTGAGAGACGTCCGAAAACGTTATCTGCCTATACAATACTATGACCAAATACGAGTAACAGATACTTTTATATATAAACAGCTGCTACCAGTGGCTTTCTGTTGCAATTTGCTGGATCCAAACAGTTTATTAAATTGAAATTAATACAAAAAAATATGCCATTTCACCAAAAAAATTTAATTCGATGACTTTGGACTAATGTCTTGGGTTTTGGCAATTTTTTCCACCTACACAGTCTTTTTCACTCAGCATCGATTTTGACACAAATCAGAGACGAAGTGGGATGTGTTAAACATAAATATTTCTAGAAATACATTTTGATTTTTAACGACACAGGCACACAGCGTACCTATAATAATAATAATATTAATAATAATAATTAGGTACTATTAGGTGGTAACTTGTCAAAATTATAATGCTGCAGCCATAGGCGTGCGCAGACATTTGTGGCAGGGTGGGCCAAGTCAATAAAAACTAAGAAACCTGAACTCCGATGGAAGAAATAATTAAAATGTTACATACTTTAATTTGCTTACTCATAATCACCCACTATTTAAGGCACAAATCATTTATATTATGATAAAAAACAGAAACATATTTTTTAAAAATTAAATAAGAAATATTTTAATTGCCAACAGTTTTAAATTTTAAATAAATATAATTTTGCAATCTGTAATGGTAATATGTTATCAATTTTATTTTTAAAGACATTTAATTAATTATTATTTATTATCATTGAGTATCAATTTTTCACCTACCTATGTTTAATGTTTTATGATTTAAAAAATCAAAAATCGTGATGTTTAGATCATGCACTACAAATTTCGGTACGTCCCGCAGGGTGAGCCACGGCCCACCTGGCCCCCCCCTGTGCGCACGCTTATGGCTGCAGCAGTGTTTGATTAGTATTGACATTGACCTCTGGAAACAAATACAATAATTTAATGCAGATAGGTATTGTTTGCATACCAAACGTACTTGTTCGTGCGGCTTAAACAAACAAATATTTTTTTCTCATAATTCAAATAAGATAACACAATTTACGATCTGGATTAATGGCTATAATATTTATGTACTTATTACCTCTACTCATGCACTTATATAATATTATCTTGGTGTTAAATGACAAACGTCGTACGTATCTTACATACTATCTCGACCATTTCAAATGTTTAATCGATTTGATTTCTGTCATTTTATATTTTCTAGCACAACATTATCAGACCTCCACAGGGAGTGACATTCCACGTCCCTACAGTTTATTTCAGCAATCTCAATCATGGACGACCACAAAGGATTTGTAAATATCAACCTAAACGTTTGTATACACAATTTTTTAACTTTATTAATTTATTTATTATTCCAAATGCTGTAATTTAATTTTTTATCAATAAAACGTTAACATATTTGTAATGACTATAATGTATTTTCCATACTATTCAAATCAAAATTGTAATAGGGAGTTTTTCGTTAGATTGCTTTACTTTATAACAACATACATTTTTCAGTACGAAAATTAATCATTTAAAAATTCATACTTTTTAGATCGCCCACAAATTATTTTAACATTTTAACATTATTTTATTTACCAATTTCATCAATAACTTCATCAGTTTGAAAATATAAATTCGATGAATTGATGATTCTACAAGGCCATTAATTATCTTCTAAAACAAGTTACAAGTAAACCTATACAACATAGAATTATATTTTTAAATAAAACATAAAGTAAATAGTGACCCCCAACACAGGTAAGAAAAAAGTTTAAATCAAATTAAATTAACTAAAAACTTGTTTTGAACAATCAATTTTCAATAAATAATAATTATAGTTCATAATTTCCCATACAAGTATTTAAGCATACTATAATGTCATCGATTGCCTAAAATTATAGTTATTTTTATTTTTAGTCGAACGAGTTCATATCGTCTCAGTCCATTGACCACACAAAAAATACGAATGCTAAAAACACCGAAGGATTGTCAATAACATACGGCATTGACGATAATCCACCATGGTATTTATGTATCTTCATGGCTCTGCAAGTATGTTAAAAATATTTGCTTACCTATCGTACATTATCTATAATCGGATTTAAAATAAAAAAAGTGGACACCGCTCTGTTGTATAGTAATTAGTAAGTGTCTAGAGAGGTCGCTGTAACGGATGACACATTGTGTTAAATTTGAATTAAATTATATAAATTATTGTACACGAAAAATGATTCTGAGCGAAGACCGTCTGTTAATTATCAAGCCTATATTACTAAGTATATTTACCAACATAATTTCAAATGTCATTGTGTGTACCTATGCATTGATACATCATACAATATAATAATATACTTTAAAAGTATCGAAGTATTCATGAATAATACTATTATTTTACCTACAAAAAACTTACTAAAATAAACATTCTCAGTTTAAATATGTAATTTTATCCAAATATGAACTTATAATATCTATAAAAAGACACTGTGTAACACAGTAAAAATATACTTGCCTCTGATAATTCTTTAGTTTGCCACGCCACTGACTGTGTTAGTACATTTTTAGATTATTCGTTAACAATATGAACTGAATACTTATTAAACAGCTTCTAGGATTATATTAATACCTTTGATATATTAATTAATATGGGTACAATTAAAATAATAATATTGTTTGCCATGTTATGTTATTATCGAACAAACATCGACAGCACGTCCTGTGACAGATTTTAGTATTACTCGATATATAATTTAAAATTCTTTTTGTAGCATTACCTTACGATGATTGGTGCTATTGTATCGATCCCATTTATCCTAACACCAGCACTATGCATGAAGGAAGATGATCCTGCTCGAGGCCATATTATATCAACTATGATATTCGTAACGGCTATAGTGACGTTTATACAAGTTACATTTGGTTGCAGGTATGTATATGTAAATATGTTTTTATAACTAGCTTGTAATATCCGATCCAGCCAAGGTTCGTTTAACAAAAATAAAACTCTTTAATGTCTTTTAAGAATCATGTTGGTTTTGTTATGTTGGTAACAATGATAACTTGGTGTTTTTTTTTTATGACTAAAACTACAAAGTTGAAAAATGTGTCAATATTGACCGCATTGTCATATTGTATTTAGCTTCATTTTTCGATCCTCTATTAACAGATGTAATGACTTTTTCAAGAGCTAGATTTAAAATTTGATTGAAATAGCATCTCCCTACTTCAGCCAATATTAACTTCAAATTGCAAAGATGACAACGCTCTTTGAATTTGGACTTTGCAGAATATCGCAATCGCAAACCTTAATCGTTCCTATTAATTTTTCCAGGAATAACGATATTCATCAAAGAGGGCCTTGACGCCATTAATATAGGTACATAATAATAATTAATAACGATTAAGTTTAATCAGTATTTGATATTAATACCACCATATAACTAGTTAATCACATTCAATTTTATCGACCAATTAGGTACATTTTATTTATCGTTTTGAAACAATAGTTGTGCTTTAATTACATATAATATTGATTATTACGATTCCGTAAGTCTCACAGTAAAGATAATAAAGGTATCGTAGTATTTTTTATAATCCATTCGTACCTATGCTTGAATAATATTATTTTAATAATTTAATCATTAATCAGTTTTTAGTTTATGTGAAACTACAATATTATGTAGGACCGTCTATCTATAACTTATTAAGCTAATCATATTTGATTTTTATTAAGTTAATGTTGCCAGACGTCGCGCCTCCCGGTTTTGATTATAGCGTCCCGTTGTCCCAATAAATTGTTTAGGGATGGAATATTTATCAAGAATCAAACTTCAATAATTAAATATGTTAACAATTTGTCTTTTTCTAAACATGTCTAGTTAAAAATCAATATTGTTTTGTAATATAATAAAAAAATCAAGTTGATTTTTTGATTGACTGACAAAATCAATTTTTAAATTATTTTTTGGCTTGGTGACGACAATTATTAATGAATAATAAAATTATGTTCGTTATTTTCCTTTTTCTCCCTGTTACATTTTTGTAATCATTTATCGCTTGTTGATAATTTTTTCCGTTACTCAAAGCAATTTGTAACGTTGAGTTGGTTTTTGCGCATACAAACGCATGGCGTAGTGATGACCATATGAGATAACCTATTCTAGTTACGTAAAAATAGTGTGCTAAAACGAGTTGACCGTGGTTCGATTTTTCCTTAAAAATTATACAAAAATGTTTATCCCCGTTGAAGTGAAAAAAAAATACCTATGGCAACCCAAGGTTAATTACCTATCCCAGTCTACTACGGTTACCTAATAATTAATAAACGTTATTAGTTTTATAGATTTAAAACTCATAAATAAATTTTTAAAAAGGTGGATAAGTGGCACCACTCCTGTACAGTAGGTGTCGAGCATGGCGTTGTAATAGACATGTTATATTTGAATTCAATAGTAAATCATTACATACCAAAAATGATTCTGAGCGAAGACGTTGCACACATTCTAGAATACTTGTCAAAAAATAATTCAATTTAATAATTAAAAAAAAAAATACTAACAACCAAATATTTATCATTGCTATAAATAGCTTAAAAAGAATCAAAATATTTTGAAACTGTTGCAAAGTATGAAAAATGATAATATAAATACCTATGTTGTGAAAATGTCAAGTGTCTATGACTATTCATTTTTGAATCACAAAATAATATCAATAATCGATTAATAGGAATTCGATAATTTACCGGTGAATATATCCAATATCGTGAGAATTTTAAATTTATACGCTCATAAATAATGAATGGTACTTTCAGGTGAATTAATAGTAAAAAAAAAAAATCACACATAATTGTAAAAGCAATAGGTAGATTCCATCGGTATTCTCAGAATCTAAAAAAATTTAAAATTAATTATCTACAACCCATTATTATTTCTATTTAACAACAACAGAAGCTTATTTCTAACAGGCTTCCGATCGTACAAGGAGGAACGATTTCATTTCTCGTACCGACGTTGGCAATTTTAAAACTACCACAATGGAGGTGTCCCTCTAGGGAAAGCATCATCGAAATGACATCTTATGATCAAGAAGAACTTTGGAAAGTGCGTATGAGAGAACTTTCAGGTGCAATAGCCGTATCGGCTTTGTTTCAGGTTTTTCTTGGATATTCCGGTGAGTGTTAACATTGTACATCATAATTTATAAACTATACTTCAAAGACGACCAGTAGTTTTTTGGGTCTGAACATATATGATATAATTATTGGGCCTAATTATTGAGTCCCAAATTACAAGATTCAATACCTACAAAATCGGAATTTTGAGTCTGGGTAATTTTGTTATCCCTGCAGGTAAACTGAATCCCAGATACAATATCTTCTAAATGTTGATTAAATAAATAATATTGGAAAATCCATCCTTTTTACTTTAATCATTTTGAACTAGTTTCCTTACCAACAACTAAATTTATCTATGCATGTATACAAGACTGGGGCAAGTTAATGATTTTTTTTTTTAACTCAGTTAAGTTAATATGCACCAATAACAAAAATTTAAAAGTTAATACACATTTTTTTTAAACTTTTTATCTATTTTTTTTACGCATACTTTATTTTTATACAAACCCTGAAAACCAAAACTAATTTTTGGACTATGACTATAGAACAAATGTTTATACTTTACACAGTATATTAGTATATTTCATTGAAGTTTTCATTTCTAAAAAAAAGAACAGTAGTTACATATACATAATAAGTAATAAATACCTAAAAATAATGAATTAATATTATTTAATCAAGCCTTGCAAACATATACTATTTGTGTATGTGCGTTTGAAATAGAGTATTACCGTGTTTAATAAATAATCACTAAATATTTTATTAAATAGATAATAGGTATTACATACTTAGTAAAATACTGAAATATTAAAATCAGTTTAGTTGTTTATATTTATATAATTTAATAATCATATATTATAATTAATTATATTAGTATAATATAATATTAATTCTATACAGTATTATAATTAACATATAATTTTAACAAAAAGATAATAAATAAGTTGAAATAGTTGGATAATATTTTATTATTTTAACATACACATTTTAATCATATAGATATAGTCAGACTATAAATTTAAACTTAAATAGGTACCGTCAATCGAAGTGACTTGAAACGATTTTGACATACTTCTTAGTATTATGAGCTTAAAAAAATAGCACTGGGCTACAAAAATTATATTTATTTCCGCATACGTCTAATGAATAGAATTTATAGTCATAAATATGAAAAACATATTATTTTTAATGGAGGTACAATTAAATTATATTAAATACCCTGATAGATATCCTGAAATATTTAAACAAAAACCAAATTGTTACATCTCACCTCGTAGTTCCAAGTCACCTCGATTGACGGTAGCATTATTCTTTATACTAAAAAATTTTTTTTCTTTATTTTGTTAAATCAAATTAAATTTTTACTTTTACATAACAATATATTTATAGTTGAAAAATAATTCATTCAAAATAATAATAAATATATACTAAAATATATAATAACAATTAAAACCGTTATTTAACTTCATTGAACTTTAAGAGGAGGGTCATTTCAAAATTTTTATCTGCTATCGATGCTCTCCTTTTCTCGAACAACTGTCCCCCAGCACTGAACAAGCGCTCTTCATGCGCAGATGATGGAACTGCAGTATGAAACTCTAAATATGGCTTTTTGAGAATTTGTGGTAAATCGTTAACATTTATTATATTATTATTTGTAAAATAATCATTTATGATAACTTCGCAAAGTTTTAACTGATTTTTTGATTCTTGAACAAAAGAATCTTCATTCGATCTTTTTTTGGTGCAAATATTGAACACATTTAAATGTTTGCGATGTAGAAGCTGGAAAATATAATATTTATTATTCATTAGTACCTAATATTTAAATGTCTTGTTAGCATATTTTATTTTAGTTTTAATTTTAGCTCTAAATGTATCTAGAATTTTTCCATGTGTTCTATTATAAAAATAGTTAAACAAAAATGAAAAATTATTATTTCTTTTTATAACTAGGTAAACAAACTTAAAATATAATTTCTCTATTCGTATAAATTCATATACACTTATTCAATTTAAGAACCTATAATTAATGATTATTTAACAATTAAATATTTTTATAATTTATAAATACTTAACGTACTTACTTTAATATGTGTTCATAAATTTGAGTTGGATGTTTGGAAACTATAAATCTTTTTATATTTTGGCTTGCATAAGATGCACTTGAAATAAACTTAAATAAATTTGGTCCATCATCTTTGCTTTATAATTTATTGTTCAATTCAATCGTTTAAGAATGGGTATCGTAATGTTATTTCCGTCATGACGAAAATCTTAATGCTAAAAGACATTAAATAATAATATACAATTCAAAATAATTAAACATCTATTTCCACTTCAATATTAGTTGTTCCTTACCTTATGCAAATGTCCTTATATTGATTTAAATTGTTGAATATGATGAGTAAGTATTTTTAATTAATATATTTTAATTATAAACGTGCATACGGTTTGTGTCATCCGTGTATTTCCAAAAGTTCACAACTGAATACTGATAAAATTTCAGTCCCACATCACACAAAATCGTAAAATCATAATATCCATGATTGGTTTTTGTTTATTTTTAGACTTGTCGGATCTATTTTTTCCCGAAATGACGCGTCGATAACAATAATATGCCCATATAGGTTTAGCCATAATACCATAAAGTTATTAAGGGACTATATTATGTCTATATTATTGTTGTTACTTGATATAATTAATTTAATAATATAAAACCTTTTATTATAAAATATTTTATGATACAATTTATAATATTTTCCTTTAGAATACAGTGATTGGAAAAATATAAAATTTTTAACTTTAAACAAATCTGAAATCACGGTAAATATTTTTGACATAAAAATGAAATAAATTTAAATAGTGAAATGTAAAAAATTAACTTAACTTATTCCGTAAAATGAAAATCAACTCGTTAATTTCACGTTAATTAAAAAAAAATTAACAAGTTAATAGTTAAGTTAATGAATATCCAAAAGTAACTAGTTAAGTTAAAAAGTTTAGATAAAATTAACTTTTTAACTCGTTAATGCCCAGTTTTGCATGTATATGACCCAGTGCACGAATCTATGTCTCAGGAGCCAGGGTAAAACAACCAATTGGAGGCCCCTTAAAACAATTTAAATTTATTTTATACAAGTTGACATATTAAATAACTAAAAAACACAACATTTAAGTATCTTAATTAATAAGTAAATTATGAAATTATATATTCACTCAATTCTCATAACTGTACCTCTTAGTTATGATGTATTAATGTATGCTTCTATGCTAGTATAATATAAGTTAAGAATAAATATCATTAATATGATAATGACTGTAATCTATATATTGTACTAAAATGAAAGGACACACATTATCATATGAAATGTTTAAAATATATCAAATATAAATAAACATTGAACATTATTATAATCTATATTCTTTAATCTTTATTATAAATGGTTTTTAATTTTTGAATTCTTAAATATATATTTTATTTCAATACATTTTTTTTCTACATTTGATATTATCAAAATTATTAATTATTTCTGATATATTTATATTTTTAGTAATTTCTCTTCCTATATTTAATATTGCAATATCACTTAGTCTAGTTTGACTTATTGAGTTTCTCAAATAGTTTTTTTTATTATTTTTATTAATGAAAATGAACGTTCTGCTTCTGCAATAGTTATGGGTATAGTTATAAATATGACACATGACCCATGTACCTACTTAAAACATTTTCTGGTAATATAGTGGATAAATGCCATATATCATTTTTATATCATGGCCAAGCTCTTTATAGTTTTAAGTTGATTTTTTTGTAAACTTGTTCTTAAACTTAATAATTGTCGTGTAAAATTTGTACTGATATCATCACTATACTTTAGTATGAAGTCATATATTATAATGCATTAACAACTCTTTTTTAAATTTTGATAAAACATTTTTTTTTTAAACTTATCAATTACAAACTATTTATTAACTATAGTATTAATAGTATGTAATACTAAGATAAGTAAAAAATATGATATATGTATATATTATATACTTGGTAGATCATAAATATTAAAAAACCATGTAGACCATAGTAGGGAAACGGCCAAATAGGGGAATACCAGTAATATAAAATAATCAGTACAGCTATAAATATATTATTTTTAATTTAAAATATAAAACATTACAATATACTTATGTACATCATATATCATTACAGTCTTGTAAAGTATTCGAATAAATGTATTCGAATACTATTTTAAATACTTTTTTTTTAAAGTATTCAAATACGTATTCTAAATAGGTACTTTTATTTGTATTTTTCATTCATTAAAAATATACTTTTTTCCGGTCCAGAAAAATAGTTTAGTCATGAACATCATGATTTTAATTTTATTCTTTCAACGAAATATAATATTGGCCCATGATATAATTATTTTTATAAACACCAACGTCTTGTATTCCGTATGGCCCGTATATCGGCTGTATCATATGTGGTCAAAATGTATAAACAACTTATGATTACGACGTATTTTTAATTATTAATTAATAAATTTTAATTACCAACCATTCAAAAACGGTCAAAAACTAGTTGTGAAAAAAAGTATTCGGATATGTATTCTGAATTCAAAATAAAAGTATTCTTTACAAGACATCATATGGTATATATATTGGCTATACGTGGCGTGTACGTATTTGACATTGTCTTTCTATATAACTATATCAAAAATACATAACTTTAATATTGGTATTACTGATAAATATATTTCTACTAAATAGAGTATAAACTGAAATAACAATAAATAATTGGTGATTGGAACAAAATATTTTTTTTCCTCAATATACTGGTTACCGTCCAGTGTGCAAAAACCAAACCTAATAACATCGCATAGATGTGGTATTGTGATCTGCGATGTTCATAGCTAATGCTTGGCGATGATCTAGAGATAGTAATAAGTCTGCTAATGCCAAGTTGAGCGATAGTGAATTTAATAATCACTGAGAAGTTATGCTTACTACATAGTACATATATTTACCATCATTATGTTAATTTTATGTGATATCAATAGGCTCTATTTAAGAAAAATTTCAGAGGCCAAGGCCTCTGAAATTACCGTTCGCCACGCCACTGAGAATAGCTAACTAATAGGTAATCTGTTGGTGATTATAGTGACCATGTTAGGTAACTTCTATGCGATGTTCAAAAGGTACCTCATAGAATTCTATAAGAAGTCACACTAAATGTGATTGTGAATATAGGATATATTTTAGGTACATGATTAATTCAAATTAAATAATGTAGTTATATAAAAAAAGTTTTCTTTATTTTAAAAATAATAATAATAATATTACATATCAATATATTTGTTACATAATAAAAGTTACAAATATTGTATTAACCAGCAGATTATGCCTTGATACTATTGTTACTGTTAATTTTGATTTAAATCTTTTTTGTATCTATAAAAAAAAAAAATCATGATATAATTAATAAGTAAGTTATTATTTTAATTTGTATGGTTATTTAATTATGACTTAATGTCATAACAATGACATTTCTACGAAGAAGCATTTATATTTAATTACAGTAATACTTATACATTTTCATTCAGATCCAGTAATTCAGAAATCAATTAAAAAGGTTAAATCAATTAAATCTGATTTAACTGGTATATTAAAAAAAGTAAAGCACATTAAAGTGGAAATTTTAAAATCAATTTCTTTAGTTTACGCTTAAATATGTGTTTCACAGATCCTATTTCATTAACATGATAAAATTATTTTTAGTAGGTATTATGTGTACATATAAAATATTTGTTAATATTTTAAGTTACATTTTCATAAAATATAAATCAATGATTATTAACCATGTCACATTATCACATTCTCTGCCAAACTTATAAATTTCAATTGAAGTAGTTTCATTATTGTTGTTTTTATAAAATATATTCATTTTTCAATTATTCGATTAACAGCTGCTTGTAATGGAAATTGAGAAATTTTAATTTGTTTTTTTATTGTTCCAAGATAATTTTCGTATCTAAAAGCACTAAAGTTGTCTAAGCAACCATGCATTTTTACATAGAATGAATGACAAATTAATGACTATGGACATTATAAGTAACACATCTTGCACCATAATGTACCTTAAATTCTTTAAAAAATTCAACAATTAAATTGTGAGCTATTAAAGTATTCAATAAACATAAATCAGGCGTAATTAAAATTTTTATAACACAATGTAACTTCATAAAATGTAAATAAAAGGCCTTTTTTAATATTTTTTTAATAGTTAATACTAAGGGGCCAGTAAATTGTAAGAAATTCCGAAATTATATGGTTTTCCAATGTTCAATATCATTTAATGACCTTCGTAATCTAAAAAACTCCTTTGGAAAATATTTTCTTAAATTTAACATTTCAGTATCTACTATATCTTCATATATAACTAAAGGAATTCTAACTTATTAATTTCCTCTCACCCAACATTTTAAGAGCCTTTTCATCACACCTAACAAACCAACGCATGTAGTCTAAAGGAACGGCTTCAATAATATTTATAGGAAGCGCTTAAATG
>NC_042493.1:36032437-36041076 GCF_005508785.2 Acyrthosiphon pisum | reverse complement strand
TTCTTAAAATTTAAGGTTTTTAACGGTTTTCGTGAAAACCCGGTAAACGGTTCTAAGCCTTGATATTATTTTATATCACCATGAATATTTAAGTTTGTCTTAAACACTTAAACCATATCCTATATTCGTAGCGAAACCATCAATAACCAATAGGTACCTTTAACAGATAATATGATGCGTATAATGAAACATTGAAATCTCGAAATCTTTGTGAAAATGTTTTAAGGCTTCACCATACTGGTTTCTATCTGTTGTACTCAAACAAAAATTATCCGAGTATCCGTAACTCAGATAATTAGTCTGGAAATTGTATAAATTCTTTATCAGTTTATCATATCTTAGATAATCCAAATCGTATTTTGACCATTGTTAAAAACTTTTAGAATTTATGGGGGCGGTGGTAAATTCTCGCGATTGTATGGTAAACTCTCCCGAGTCAATCTATGTTCACCTGAAGGAAATGTGTAAGCCCTACCGGGTAAATTATATGTTTACTGAACGAAATGTGTAAACTCTCCCGGGTCAATATTATGTTTACCTGAAGGAAATGTGTAAACTCTCCCGAGTTGTTTTAAATGTTATTGCTACTCTATAAATTGACCCCAACTGCAGAGACTGTGAATGTCATTTAAAATTTTTACTATCAATTGTATTACTGTTAACCTGTATTTTCTATTTAAATATTAATTATTTATACCTTAAGTTTTTTTAAATCAGTGTGTTCCAATTACCATAAAAAGCAGTATTTTGACTATAATATATTATAGCTCACAGCAACAATGATTTTTATTATTAACAGAATTATTTTAGTGTTACCAACTCTGTTATACGAATAATGTCCCATTCTCCTCTACCTTTGTAGTACTGAATTAGACCCGAGAGAGTTTACATGTTCCCGTCAGGTAGTATTAAACTAAACTCGGGAGAGTTTACCATCGGAAGAATTTACATGTCATTAAAATCGGGAGAGTTTACAATCGCCCATTTATGGTAATCACTAATCACTCAAACAATATTTGTGTGCCACGTACAATGAACGACACTGTTTTTGTCCGCAAATTGTATTCATTGCTTTAAACATATTTTCTATATTTTCAATTGAGATTTAATTCCACCAATTTTTCTCATTTTTATTTTATATTTCCATTTAATCAACTTTTAACTTATTTAAAAGAAGTTCTGTCAGTTCATTAAGTTCATCTTGTTATATCTGTGTTAGAGGTTAACATTTTGTATCAGTTACAAGTTTTTGAACACCTACATATATTTTCCTGTGCTTACTTTTTTATACTTCTACTGTCGGAGATGCGGGCGTGTGTGGGTATATGGCGTTGTTGTTTTCGAATCGCTTTTATAGTTTTTTCCAGCCTATATCTCCCAGCATACCCAAAAACCACTGATTTTGTCATTCTTGTTCCCCGAACATAACAGACAACCGGTTAACCAACATACGCGTATGTTATACGTGCCTCACAGTTTTTATTTCACGTTCTTGGAGAGTGCACAGTTAAGCATCTTCCCGGCCTTAGATGAAAATCACCCTCTTAATATGGCCCCAAAGCACAATTATATATTTCAGAGTTAGTGAGTATTATTTCATGAGTAGGTACTTACAAATATGTCTGACGTGAGCCACAATTTTTTGTAAACCAATTAATTATTGACTTATTTTAACCAATTTCTTCGAGTCAAGTCTGATCAAATATTTTGTATGCTTTATAATAATAAATACATAATCATACCTAAAATTTGTTCTAAATACAGAACATAAGTGTGTAATTTGTTTTATCTTTCAAATTGACCTTTATCTCTTTTTAAATGTACCTACCCATTAGTACATAATATATTGTCGAAAACAAATCAAATATCGATTGTAAATAAATAAACGTGTAACAGTAGTCACGTTCAGGGCTGGATTTAGAACAAGTGCCGCCCAAGGCCCTTTGAAATATACCACCCCTACCCCAAGAAAAAAAAATTTGTAATTATTTCTAATAAATCCATTTCATTTTAATGAAATTAGGTCAATAGTCATTATAAAACGTTTACGACCGTCACTCATATTGAAAAAATGCTAAATACTGTAAATTATTAATTATTATTTATTAAATATATTATGTTGTAATATGCACTCCCGACAATAACGAACAATAAACTGAAATGAAGTGTGGTCGTGTGTGATGTGGATACACAATATCTCAAGCCAATTTCTATATATATTATATTTTTATCGTAATTACTTTTAGGAACAACTTATATTATTATGTACCTAGGTAGGTATCTTATCTTTATAGCTCACATTACGAGAAAATTGATTTCAGGTAAATGACATTTTCAGTGTCATGCGCCCGTATATTTTACACACAGGTATCTAAAAAAAAATCATATAAATATTTCATGCATTTATATAATTTTTTTTTTATTTCTTACAAAATTTGTCGCCCCAAAAAATTTGCCGCTCTAGGCCCGGGCCTCACGGGCCTAGGTGTAAATACGGCCCTGGTCACGTTGTTGAAAAAATAATAGCAATAAGTACTTACCTTTAAATTATATAGCTAGCTTAAAATGTAATACTTCCAGGTCTTATTGGCAAACTAGTGAAGTACGTGACACCGCTGACGATCGTGCCAACTGTATCGCTGGTGGGCCTGTCGCTATTCGAGAACGCTGCCGAATCGGCTTCCAAGCACTGGGGCATATCGATGGGGTAAATAAAGTTGACTTAACATTAATAACAATGATATAAATATATAATTTAACAATTATATACCTATGGTATTGATGGTGTAGAAATCATATGGTGCGCTGAACAATTAAGTACCCCTGTACTCCTGAGTACCTACGTGTTATGTGCATATTGTGCGACTGTGAGCTATTGTGTAAACAAAATATCTCTGTGTATTAAAAATTAGAATGGCCACAATCGACCACTCGAGAATTAAGATCTCAGTTATCTGGTTATAGATTATTTTGTACGATCAGAAATTATAAATGAGAACCGTGTACACTTTGTACATGTAACAATGTACATAGGTAGTTTATTTGTTGTATGACACTATGGTTTTCAGCCATTTATTCAGCAATTTGGTGGGTAGGTATATTGTTAGAAATGTTTAGATTTTTATTTATGTTGTCCGAGAAAGCACACCAGTTTGGTTTTTCTTTAAAAAGGTAATTATTTGAGCGATACAATGGATACAATGGATAATGTATGTATACTTTGACTGGATTATGGCCAAACTCTAACTCATCGAGAGGTTCCTGAACAATGTTGTACTGAATTTATTTAAAATATAAAATATCAAGAATGTCAGGAAGTCTATTACACTCGTTGGAAAAAAGGTTGGTTTGCTTCGTACCGATATTATACAATTAGAATCAGATATGTATTTTAGTTCTGAGCGGAGCGAGGAAGCTAACGGTTTTACAATGGTGTTTATTTTTTTTTTTATATCCTGTATACAAAATTTCTACCAGAAGGAGTGCTTCGATTTCAACATATAGTACTTTATCTTTTAGCAAATTGCATCAAGATGGTACAAGGTCATTTTTAGATTTTCTCAATAGTTATTTAATGTCACGGGAAAACCCACCGAAAAATTACGAAAAAAACGCTAAAAATGGGATTTTAATTTTTAACGCTTTGTCTATCACTATGGAAACGAATAAAAATTATAATATTATAATATTAATTCAACTCACATGATAAAATAAATAATAACAATATAAAATATCCAGACTGATAAACCGTCTCCGCTCAGAATCGTTTTTCTTATACAATGATATTATATTATTGAATTCAAGTCTAATACAATGCATTTATACAATGACCCACTTGTAATCTACTGTACAGCAGAGCGACATCCACTATCCTGCTTTTTGTAATTTATTACTGTTCGGATTAGTGACGCGGCATCCCCAATTTGTGTTTTGAATTTCAATCGCCCGCCATAATGATATTATTTAAGTTCATTACTTGATCGTAATCAGAGATGTGCATTGTGCGACTTGGAGGATGATGTGTAGGTATATGTTGATGTTTCATTTTGTTACGAATCAGTATTGCTACACCACCCATGGAACATACTGGTATATTACGGTCCGCACGATACATGCTATAGCCGTGGAATTTAATTTTGCCCGTGTTAGATAAGTGAGTTTCTGTTACACAAGCAGTAACGATATTATGGTGGTTGAGAAAAGCTAGTATAAAGTTTCTATGATTTTTTATACCGTTGGCGTTCCAATTTGATAAGGTAGTATTAAAGGGAACCATGAAAGCTAAGGTCTAAGCTAATTATGATGATTGGCAGATTTTTGATTATTTTCTGCATGAGTTGAGTTACGCATGTGTTTGTAAGAGGTAAGAGTGTTTTCATAAATCTATTATCGTTATCTGCAGTGGTGTTCGTTTACCTGGTATTAAAATTATTAGTGTGCATATATTGATTTTTTGGTATGGGAATTTTGTTACTATAGTTATTCTAGTTATGAGAATAAGTGACGACTTTATTTTTGATTTTGGATATTTCTTTATAATATGAACATCCTCTGTAGCTAGCTGGATGATTACTGTCGCAGTTTACGCATTTTGGAGGGATTTATTTAGTGTTTTGACATGAGTATAGTGATGGTTGCCCGCGTATTTGACACACCTGGGCGATAAGTGATAGAATTCTTTTGTATGTAAAAATCTTTGACAATGTGTACACTTTTTAGGGTTTTCTTGGTTGGATTGATACTACATAGTGTAATAGTATATTTAAAGAATAAATATCTGATAGTGAGTTTTGAGTTGGACAACGACAATAATTGGTATCCGATTTTTAAAACGGTTTTGCAGACGTATTATTAATCCTATTTTGAAGTGTAGAACTGTAAGTTCTTTGAAGATCTATTCTTCTGTAATTGGACTGGGAGGTCCCTGATAATAACTGATAATTGTTTTTCGGTGTGGAATTGATAAGTCGTCGAAAGTATGATTGGAAAGATAATTAGGAAAAGTTTCGTAATTTGAAATATTATAAACATAAATTGGTGGTATCTTAGTTCTAACCTGTAGTCCTGGGTATTGCGCTGCTCGTGGAAACGCCGTCTTCATCCTTCTTAATTTTTACTACACCTAGAGGTCTTTCTGTACTATCTTTGACAAATCTATGGTTTATGGACAGGAAATATAAATGTTCCAGTGCTCGAATGTACTTTAAACGAAAATCATTTTAAAGAAATGTTAGAGCTTGTGTTTACGCTTTTCTTTGGCCTAATAAAATATAAATAAATAATAAAACATTTACGATTTTTTGTCTGCAGAACGATCATACTACTGACGTTATTTTCGCAATTCCTAACCAAAGTCAAGTTTCCGGTTCCGACGTACAGCAAAACCAACGGATTTTCTATCAGCAAGTTTAACGTATTCCAGCTGTTTCCGGTAGGTACCTGTCTTATCTGAGCATACTCGTAAATATAACTGATATGTAATTACTAATTATAAACTAATTAAGCAATCATTCCATACATTGGATAACAAAAACAGCTAATGTGTATAGCCAATAGGTATAGCCGTATAAGTTATGTAAATTCTACTGACATAAAATGTTTTGTAATATAATTTAACTACAGTATAACTCGTATAAGACGCTCTTCTATGGACCAGCTCTGCGAGCTTTATGCGAGAACTAGGAAAAAAAAAGTGATTAAAATATCGAATTAATTATTATTTTTATTATTGATGATCATTTAATCCACTAAATTCGGTAATGTTGAGACGGGCGGAAATCTCTATAGTATTTCTATGATAACATTTCCATTTATCAGATAATTTAAGCTGCGAGCTTGTTGAAAGTTGAAACCACCCTTATAAAACATATTCCAACTTTCAAGGATATGTTAGGGGTGGTTTTGACGATTTACGGGTGCCAGGACGACGCACCTCAACTTTCATCAATCTGCTTTGATCTATGTCATGTCTATTTTTTGACTAAGTTCTGAAAGTGAAAGGGGTATCTCCAGTTAATTAGTGATATCTTTCGTTTATTTTATCAGTCAATCAAAATCTTTTATCGTATTTTTTTAAAAATGTTCAGTTTATCCGAGATTTATAACATTTTACGTTTTATACCACTAGAACTAGTCATAACGAAATCAAAACACGAAACGACTGTACACGTGCCAACGAACTGTGCTATACGTCTATACTAAACCTCATAATTAGATGGAATACACGATAAAATACATAGGTAGTGTAGTGTGAATAGTGTGATTAAATAGAGCAATAAAAAGACGTAAATGAGTAACATTTTTACTTTTATTATTTCACAACAGTACAGAAATTTATCGTATTCTGTTGAACAAAAGAGCGTACCAATTATCTGATTAGATAGAGAAACATCAAGCGCCTTAACAGCAAAGCGTAGCTGGAGCCCAATTAAGGGGAGGGGGCGATTTAAAAAATGTAATACACAACAAAATATTCTAATTCTCTCTTCACGAATGAAATCAATAGTTATATATTTTTTTTTAAATTATTTTCTTTTTTTTTTTAATCTTTTTCAATTTAGTAGGTATGAATAGGTTATAAATAATATAAAATACATATATGTATAATATATATAAATGTCTAAAAAATTTAAAAAAAAAATATTTACAAAAATTTTCAAAGTACATATGATTGATTGGACGTCCACTTCTAAATCTCTATGTATATTCAATAAAGCCAAACCTGTTAATCGTTCCTCGCCCATCTATGATCTTCACCAAGTTTTTAACCTAATAAAATAAAGCAACATGCAACAGCGTAAATGCAAAGGCGAGTGTAAACAATTTATAACATATTATATAAATAAATATATAATAATAAAATTTGTATGAATAAAAAGCAATAAGAATATCTAAATAAGATTTTAATTATTATTATTATTATTATTATTATTAATTAAATTAATTAAATTCTACTAATATTAAGCAATAGGGAAATGTAATAAAAAATTAATAGCTCATATGTATAAAATGATGCATTTTACCTGCGCAAAGTAGAAAAGCTGCGTTCGGCAGTTGCTACACTATTAGGCAAAGAAGCAAGAATGTGTAGCAAAGCACTAATATTAGGGTAAATCATATCAGAACACTCATCAATTACTTCTAAGATATTTGATGGTAGGCCATTACCTAAAATAATATAAAAATAAAATATAACGGATAAATAGAACAATTTTTTTAAATAAATCACCTTTGTAACGGATCAATTTTGTGTACCACAATTCTACTTCTGATTCAAACAGTTTATCTGTGGTATCTTTATACTTATTTTTTATTTCATTTAGCAATGCTTTCCTTTCGTTTTCAATTTTACAATATGTTTAGGTACTAATTTGGTTATTGCTTTGAGTGTCTGGTTTTCATGATTTCCAAATCTTCTACACATGTCATCAATAATAGAGTCTAATAATGGAATGAAAATAGTAATTATGTAAAAATCTTCGCAACTATTTACATTGGGTGGATTTGATCTGTTCTTCTGTTTACCAGCAATCCTTGGTATTCTTATATCAATATCTAGTTCTTCCATCAGGTCTTTACAGTCATTAAAAATATTCTGAAAGAAAGTATCAGTCTGAACGATTATTCTTGAGAATAGAAATGATATCTTCAATAACTTCAGAAGAAGTTATTATATCTTGGCATTTTCCTTGCATGATATGTCACAGATAATATAGATGATGATGAGTAGAGAGCAATATAAATTCACAGTTAGAAATTGAAAATAAAAGGGTTTTGGCTTTAGATGATGATACTATATCACCTCGTGTAGATACAGATGTAAGGACATTAATAACCTAGGTAATTACATTTTAAAATGCAATACACTATCATGCATTTCTACCCATCTAGTTTGACAAAGACTCACAAATTGTTTTTTGAGCATTTTTTTTAATATAAAATTGCGTTTTGCCGATGCGTTAAAAAAGGAAATAACTTGTTCGATGATACCTACACAGTTACGAATGGATTGAACAGTTGAAGACTTTGAAATAGATAGATTCAGAACATGATTATTGCAAGGACAGTGAATTGCATTTTAAGTTAACTTTTGAATTTGCTGAACAGCCCCAACTACAGTAGACATCATCACTGCACAGCCATCAGTAGCAATACCTACACAATTATTAGATTCTAAGTCCAAGTTTGGACATCATATGAATAACTATATCACCAAGTAACTCTTCAGTCAATTTTGGTTCTATTCGATTTGAATTTATTGTATTTCCATCGTGGTATTCATCATCAATGTCTGTATATGAATGACAATAAAAGTAATAAATCTTTCAAAAACTTTTCTTGAATAAATATATCTGATACTTAGACTCATTTGAGAAGTTGTTGAGACATCAGTTGTTTCATCAAATATAATACTGTAGTACTTAGCCTGTTCAATATCTATAATAATTTTAAGGACAATTTCTTTTCTGATACACTCGATTAGCTCATTTTGGATTGTAGGGCTTATATAAGTTGCTTTTGCATTATTGTTTTTTAAATGATTTTCAAGAGTTTTATCACCTGATAAAAATTAAAAATACCAAATAAATAATAAATATCATAGGTATCAATATCATTATTTATAACTACATTATTTATTT
>NC_042493.1:36025212-36032387 GCF_005508785.2 Acyrthosiphon pisum | reverse complement strand
CGCGTCTGGTAGGTCACACACCTACTAAACGAATACCATATTTTATGTATAATCATTATGGAATATAATATGTAAGTAATTAATTATGTATTTATATAAATTAATGTTTGAAAAAATAAAACGTGATGACAGTTTTTGGGAGAACAAAATGAAAATGAAATTAACATTTTATTTAGAAAACACGTTGCCTCAACTACTTATTGAAGAAACTAACTTATAATTATCATTATAATACCTATTCAATCTTTTTTTTTTTTTTTTGTTTTATGATTTGTGATCAAAATTAAATACAATAAATTAATATTTTTTTTTGTAATGCGGGTACGACGCGACTACTTATATTATAAATGAATATATTTTATAGTAAACTCCCTAAATTCAGCTAAACTCATAATATTATGTTCATTTCCATTAATAATTATATATAATAATAATATTATACTTTTTTCCGACAAATTCTCATGTGCATGGTTATTTTTGATTATTATCCTAAATCCGGGAATTCAAATTTCGTCGTGAAAAATGCGATAACGGATGTTCATTTACTTCTCAAACATTGACAGAGCCAAAATGTACGTGTAATATGAAATGCCTATACACTACTCCTTAAAACATGGAATGCTTCAGCCTTCTTAAAGCCGGGTTCACAATAATCGTGTCGTGTTGTGTAAAGTACTTTTTTCTGATTGGTTTACCCAAATGGAAAATGTGATTGTAAAGATATGATCGTATCGACTACAGCTATGGATAGTATGGTTGCCCATCGACCAATGATTCCCATACTTGAAAAGTATCTACCGAAATGAATCTCTATAATCAGTATTAAAGTTAAATTAAACAGCGCTTACTTATATATCATAGTGGATATTACGGAACTACAATTTACATTTGAAAGGTAATTGCATTTATAGTCACTATAACAAATAAGCGCTAGTGCGTAAGTCTCCAGCTGTCCAATACTGATAATGGAGATTCATTCGGTACACTTTTTTAGATTCGTTGGGCAACCATACTATCTTTAAGCGTGGTGTCGACCAACACGATACCACGAATACCATGAAGTTGGACATATTCAACATTTTAGGTGGGTTTCCACTATATACGTGTTCGTTTACGTGCATATTATATTGACCGGATACGTTCGCTATGAACGGTCTCACAAACGTTTCCCATCGGTTGATCGGTTATGGATTGGTAACATATTAGTTACCTCGTATATTCTTATGTTATCAATATAGAGCCGTGTACACGTGAAAAATTGAACTGGATACAACTTCATGGTATAATGGTCAAGCCTGTGGTAAGAACGTATAACACCCTGGTATACCAAAAGCTTACCGTGTATACCAACCAATCACAGTAAAGTATTTTTATGCACGTACACGTACACGTATCTAATGGAAACCCACCTTTTATCGTGCTGGTTACAACGTTCACGCTGTGGTAATGTAGTTATCTGTTATCTATCATATTTTGATAAGAAAATATTTTAAATACCTATTTGAAAATTTTATAATCATACCATATAGTACCATGGTAGAATTTATGATTGGCTAGTTGGTAACGTCCTGATTTGGAACATCACCGAAGAACGAATTTAATTCATAATTCACACGACTCGACACAGGCAGTTGTGAACCCGACTTAACTGATAAATCGTCACGGTAACCAATAAACGATAACCGGGGATAAAAGAGGTTTAAAATGATGGTAACCAATATTAGGTTCCCATTATTTATTTATTTTGAATTTGAAACGTTAGTGTGTGCGCGTAGATAGTCGTCCGGGTAACGACTACCGTACACAATTATACACATAATAACCTATTAGAGCCCAGTATAACATATCACACGTAATATAATACATGCACAATAACATACACTATAATATTATACACAATAAGAATAATTTAAAATGGGGCTCGCATACATCGTTGTGAGTATATTAAAGTACCTATTATAGCCAGATAAAAATATTTTTAAGAGATACCATTTTAGTTACCATAATCCGCGACCACTCACATCAATAAAATTCAAATTTTTCAAAATAAAGTGATACGTATTATTGCCAACGCACCTTGGTTTATAAGGAATGTAAACCTACACAAGGACCTTCAGATCCAGGAAATCACAGACCACATTAAAACCTCTTCAAAAAACTTCCATACCCCACTGCTCAACTCTCCTGGCTCACTTCACTATCAACTCCACGTACATCCGCCTCAACGCAGATTAAAACGTGGACGTCTGCATGACCATCTGGCTTAACAGCTCCACATTATACATCAGCATTGCTACAGCATATAGCGTTAACATAAGCTTACAACTTGTCATTTATTATATATGTTATACTTATATTGTTAATTATTATATTATTATTATTATTATTATATTTTCTTTCTTATTATTATTATTACTAAATTATCTTATGCAAATTGATAAAAATGTACCTTTATAATTAATATCAATGGATGTAGATATCCATGGCTAGGAACATCTTAATATACAAATAAAAAAAAGTTACCATAATCCAATGACTGTAAATAACATCATAGATGTAAATATTCCGTCGCCTGAAAATTAAATTTAGTAACTGCAGATTGTATTACGTATCTATACTATGTACAATCATACAATACATGTACAATCATACATATTATAACCAATAAGTTAAGTATTTTTATGTACATTCTATTCTTAATAATTGTATAATTTTGTTGGAAATCAAAAATTAATATCATTATTATCACAGTATTATTACCGTATTAATTGTACTATTATTGTATTACTGTATTAAGTTTCACTTCATCCGCGCGTAAGGACTACACGCAGCAGTTTTTTAAACTAATAGATGGTAATATTCTATACAGACCGTAAATCATTGGTCTAATGAAAAGTTGGTTTTTATTTTAATGAATAAATACTATAGACTCGAAATCATACCAAATGTTCTATAATTTAATATACATTTTTTCTTAAATATATAAAATATTTCTCTAAGTGAATGTTCCAAATGTGTACATGGCTTTATAAAGTATTATCGTTACAGCAAAGTGCGCCATCCTCGCGTATTGTGCAAGTTTTGTAAAAAAAAAAAAAAAAATACCTATTGCAAATTGTTGTGTATTGTCTGTCTTAATATTATACTTATTATATTATATTAAATATTTTAAATCATAGTAAATGGATAAAATTCAAAATAGTACCAATATAAAGTAAACAAATATTTTTTAATCACTTGACTCACCCCCAAAACCGCCACTGCGAAATAACAACACCACACATTTAGGCACAGTCGATTAGTTTAAACGCCTTAACATAATATTATTATATTATAATGACTGACGGTGCGTGATGTAGGCTACAAAACTATCATGTACGGTGGACAGACATAAGTACCTACAAAACTTTATGTCTTGCGAGTGTAGCCGTGTATATATACTAAAAAATAACATATTAGGTATTATATAGCTACACAATATAGGTTGTTAAGGATTCATTATTACTTCTTCGTATACATATTACATAATATCATACGAATATTATTAATGGTCTTGGTCAATGTACTGAACACGTAGAATACCTATATTATATAAGTTTAATAATATCTACAATAATAATATAACGTCACAGTATAATTTCGTGTAGGTATCCGTTGATGTGCATGAACGCTACTATTAACACTGTTTCTACTTGTTTACCTATACAAGTGAAATAATAATTATAATTGTAAATCCATTAGTACACGTCCCATGCAGTGTGTGTACTTAACCATGTGAATATGTGATGATAATCGGTCTACGATCCATAAATTCGTATTAAATTATAATATTTTACATACGACCGTGATAATAACGCACACGACGTCCGCTTAAAAGCTTTCAAGTTATAACCCATAAAAAAGGCTCCAGCCCTGTAAAACAGCGAACGACAGTCGTCTGTTTGCGGCGTGCAATGTTAGTCACGGAATCATCTATATTGTTATCAAGTTGTATACTATTAGGTACATTATTAAATTGTTGTATACAATAAAAACATTAATTGGTTAGCTAATTAGGTACTACAGTTAGTCCACGAATTTTATTATCCCGTCGCTGCCCAATAGTAAAATATCAATAAGACAGTACTTAGATACTGTTTTATATATCTAAGAACGTCTGGCACGTAGTTCATCGATGAGGTGCGTTCTCAAAAGGTTTCGGACTACGTTATTTAAGTACTCGTTTTCGCGCTAAGCATTTGTTATATAATTTAGTCAAAAAAGTTCATATATGAAAGATTGTTCCGAACTCGCAACACGATTGATGGTGGTAATACGTGTATATTAGCTGCAAAAAGGTAAAAATAATAGATTTATCTATATAATGGTAGAAACGGTGGTCGAAGTGGGATGATATCCTCTACTTTTATAATTTACATTTTCCATCCCACCACTTTTTTCGTCGAAAATAATGCTTCCCCTTATAATTTTATGGGTACAAATATTATCGATGTATAGTGGGGTTTGTTATAACATTTTTATTTTTTAAAAATTTTTATTTTTACGATGGTTTTTTTTTAATTAGTTTTACGATAATACAATGAATAATGATTTTTATTAATATTATAAATAATTATTATTACTTTTTTATAAGAAACAAATAGGTACCTATTTGTTTGCTCGTTTAAATTGGGCCATTATATGACAATACTAGATCTAATAAATCTAAACGTAATTTCTTACAATTTTACGTTGATAAGATAATATATTAATTAAGATATAGGCCATTAGAAGTTTGCATGCTTTTCAATAATCATTCAAAACATATATATACGTAGTATATAAATTTGTTTCATATCGTAATACATAGAAGTTGAATGCATTATTTTTTATTTTGCATATTTAGCTATTTTTTTCCATATAAAAGTGCATATTTTGTTATATTTGTATTTGAAGTGCATTTTTTACATATCACATATACTATATTTAATATAAATTTTCAAAAAATTGGAAAAAAAATCGATTAAATATTATTTGTTAATTTATCACAAAATGTATTGATATTAACAATATTCGAAACATTTTAGTCACACAATTAGAACGCTACACCGGCATGTGTTGTCCCGGTCTTACAAATTTACAACATAGCAAAATGTATTGCGTGGGAAAGAACCGAGAAGGCTCCAATCATAACTAAGAAACGAGATTTTTACTACATAAAAAGGAGAACTTTGGCTGTGCAACGTTGTTTTTATTTTTTTTATATCATTTATGTGAAAAAAGTTTTTCCAGTTTGAAAAACACAAACAATAATGGTTTTTAGTGTCCTCTTAATAGGTAATTATTAGGTATAAATCATAAACACAATTACACAATAATATACATTTATAAATAAAATGTTTGTTTTGTTTAAAAGCAAACTAGAAAAAATTGGAAAGATTAAGAAAGAAAAATAGGTACATGTTAATTTAAATTTTTTATTTTTCATTAACGAAAAAATATTTTTAATAGTGTATAAGCATTTTTGCATATTAATAGATCATGGATATATCAATACCAATAGATATTTTCTTTTTTTACTATGAAAAGGAATAGGTACAACCGAGCATCAGAGAAATCTCGTGTGGGTGATCATATATGAGTATATTCTTAATAAAGGGAGAGTCCTCAAAGGGAAGGGGTAAATTAAATAGGTTGCCCTCCCAACTTGGATTTTTTCTGGGGTTAATTTATAATATTACTATAATCATTATGTAATATAAAAATCACAAAATAAACAATTTATTATTTTTTTTGTTTTTTACCGAGTGACTAACTTTATTGAACTTGATTATAAATGTCAGAACTAAGAACGTTGTTTTTATAATAGATTCATGGCATGTAATGATGGGACTAAGTTCAGTATCAACTAAGTTATAACTTTTTTGATAAAAAAATATAATGTGCATAGACTGCATAGAATAGTTTATGGTATCAGTCTGATTTATAATTATTATGCTAGTTAAGAATGTGTTCTGTTTTTGATTTTTCAAGTAGTAAAATAAATAAGTGAATATCATAATGGCTTAGTTGTCATTCATTTATTTTATAGAACATAGAAATGATAAATCGGATAAACAATGTAGAACTATAAAATCGGTAATAATAATAAGAATAAAAAAAAACTGTTGCACAGTAGGTGTCTTGAGGGATCGTAATGTAATGGACGTGTTATATTTGAATTCAATGATATAAAATCATCGTGCTAGGTTATATTACGAAGTATTTTTTATGATATTATTTCTATTATTATAATTTATTTTACTATTAGTAACATTTTATTTATTAGTCATTATTAAAAATATATAACAATATAAAAATTACTATTAGTGATACACTAATATGGTAGCTATTTTATTTTATATATTATTTTTTTTTTTTTTGACAATTGCGTGTATAAAATATAATTATATACTTTTAAAGTTTAAAGTACCCACGAATAATATTTTCAAATACAACAAAATAACTAAAATCGTTATTCAACGTTTTAATATCTAATTTCGTCCAAATTTGAACTTAAAATGTCTATAAAAAAAACTGTGTACATATTATTTAGATTTATTGGTTACAGTACGAACTATTTATGAGTATCCTTGTTTTATACTTTTAATTTTTAGCTGTAAATAAAAATTGAACTTTTTAAACATTTTTAACTACTTAATAATTTTCAAATTTTTGTCAAAATGTAACTTAAAATACTTATAAAAAAATCATGCCTAATCTTTAATATTGTATGGACAATCTAATATACGTATCTTTAATATTTCTCTACTCTACTACTTTACCTTGTATTGAATTTTTAAATTTTGTGACTCAACAATAAAAATTGTATTTACAATTATAGAAAAAAAACTAAAAAAATTAAAAATTAAAAATGTCTGTAAATAGCTGCTCATAACTAGTCAAAATATTTTTAAAAATTTTCAATGTTTAGAAAATGATGAAATAAGCTTTTGGTGAAAATTTCAAGTAGGTATCTACAGTTAATAGTTTTTGACTTACAACAAACATAAGTAAATTGTTCTATGAGAATTTGTTAATTAATTGGTGAAATTCCAATGTCTAACTTCAAACTTCTGTAAGCATTTTTTTTTGTTGCTAAACTATATGGTGAAACATTTTCATATTTTAGATGTAGCCATGTAGGTACATATACA
>NC_042493.1:36021248-36025151 GCF_005508785.2 Acyrthosiphon pisum | reverse complement strand
TAAAAAAAAAAACAGGTAAGTGGATGTAACTCTGCTGTACAGTAGTGTTACAAGTGGGTCACTGTATAATAGATGGTATTAAATTTGAATTAAATGATAGGTATAATATTATTGTATACAAAAAACCAGTGGCATCATTCGGAGGTCGCAAGGGGTTGCATAAGTATACATTTGCAACCCCTGGAATTTCCATATTATTTATGGTTCTTCGTAAGTAAAAAAATTAAAATAGGCTATAATTAATATTTAGTTATTGATAAACCATAAAAAAAAATTATTAAAGAATGAGGAAATTATATTTTATCAATACTTCAACAGTGAAAAACTGATTAGTGATTACAATTCACTACAATAAATAAACCTATTTTTAGATTGAAACTTTTATGTCATCATATTTTTATCCCTTATCACATATCTGTATTTAATATTGGTTGACTGTAAGTTGTTGTTTCTGTACGTTTGGTTTGTATATTTTGTTGATCGTTTACTATATAATTGATGAATTTTCGATATTAACATTGATTTTGTTTTGATAAATGTTGTGTTTTATGATGGTTTATTGGTGAATAGTCAATACTCAATAGATCTAATTTAACATTCGTACTGTGTTTTATTTAATAATCATGGACAATTTTGTTATTAAGCTGTCTAAGGTAAGTTATAAACATCACATATTTAAAAAAATACGATTTTAATCTAAAGTAATTCAATATTATGCTAAATATTATTTATTTGTGTGTCTTATTTATATTACATTTATCCCTCTAAACTCATCACTAACACTTGTGGTTTGTGTTATAATGTAGTAAATTACATATTTGTTAAATAAATAAATTTAAGTATAGGAGAAATAAGGAGAAATAATGAATATTTTACATACCTAAGTTATGTTTTCTAAATAATTTATCATAAGTAATAAGTTTTATTTTTAATATTTAAGTCTGAATTATTATAAATATGGTAAATTATAATATGGTATAGCTGGTATATATTACAATTTTTAACTTACTTTAGTTTTATTTGAAATTAAAATCTACCTATATAAGTGGTAACATAAATATACAAACATATTTTTTATGGTATTGTATGATTAAATCATTTTTCTTATAGAACAAAATCGATGAAACCATATCTATTATCTAGCATTCTGAAATTGAATGATCATCAACAAATCACTACAAACAAAAAAGTTAAAATGGACACATGTAACAATTCATCTAAAACAGTAATGCCGGATTGCACAAAACATTTAATGAAACAATAGTGAGCTAATGGTCCCTTAAACAAGATTTAGTAGCCCGTGATTGGTCCATTAAATTTTTAGTGAACCATTAAATTTAATAAATTGTTTATGCAACCCAGCATAAGAGTTAAAAGTTATAATAATAAATATATGTCATTACAATTTATCAATTGTATTCAATTTAATCTGCAAGGTTGAATTTTATATATTTTAACCTAGTTAGTTATAGCACAATATATTTTATTATTATTTATTGACTATTAATATAATATAAAAAGATATGTAATAATTAATATGTGTCATGTGTGTATGTATGTAGGTATGCCAGAGAGAAAATAAATTAATTCACTTTTGACTAAATTAGGTTTTATAAGTGGTATATGAATGGTATTATGGTAAATTTTTACTAATTTAGCAGATCTTGTATGAATAGTTATACTATATTGGTACATTAGAATAATTAAACTACAAATAATAAATTTAATAAACTAATTTCATTTTCAGGAAAATATATAAATATATTTTCTACTTCTTCTAATACAGTTGTAAAGAACACAATGCCAGCAGAAGGTAAATAAAAGATGATATAAAATGTTAAGTATTTTCAATAAATATTTGTATTATGCATTTTTTTCTTTTTCAGACAAATGTTTGGATATTTTAATACATGTAGAAAGTCCCAACAAGTCAAGATTAAGTGAACTTATCATTGATACAAATCGTGATCCTTGTCAAGGTAAAGAAAATGCATATAATTTGTTATTGAACGGTTTTGGTTCATATCAACCTATGAACTATGATTTTTCAAAACATGGAGGAGGAAAGTTTCAGCAAGAATGGTTCAAAATCTAGAGTACCACGTCGTTTAAAGCTAACTTAGCTAACTAAAGCCTACTAATAAACATTTAAAATTTATAGATTTTAATAACATAAACCTATATACATAATAGTAATAGTGTATTTTATGTCAATACCTAGTGAATGTAATATAACTATATGATTACCTATTAAAACATTGATTACTTTATAATGTGGGAGGTGTGGGGGCAAAGCCCCCACTGGTTATTGCATCCTAAGTAATTTTTGCAACCCCTGATATTTTGCCCAAATTACGGCACTGCGAAAAACGAACGGAGACAGTTTGCTGGTGTGGATATTTTATATTATATTTATATTGTTATTATTTATTAGTTATTAATAATACGGTAGCCGGTAAGTTGAATAAATATTATAAAAGTTAAATTACCTGGCGTTGACTGAAGAAAATTCTGATTGTTCAACTCCTTTTTGGGTGTAACACTTAGTGGAAGCAATGTTTTTTTAGTGTAAATGATATTATATTTTAATGTGACTGTTAATATATATCAAATCCCTTTGTAACAGTAAAGTTAAGAGCATTTCATTCAATTTTCAAGCTTTTTTACCCAACAAATACAATTTTATTGACATTCGCAGAAAAAAAAACTAAAACAATGGGAGACTGAATATGTCCGTAAACAGTTCAAAACAAATCAAAATATTTTTTAAATTTTATCAAGTATACAAAATTCTAATATAAACAACCGGTGAAAATTTCATGTATTTACTGCGGTCATTTGTTTTAGAGTTACACCAAAAATCAAAATCGATTTTGTCAAAAACCAATTTTACGTAAAAATTCCCGGTTTTCCTTTATTTTTTTGTGTTTTTCTTGGCGCTTTTGAACACTAATGTGAATATTTTATTTTACCTCCCCAATGCACCAACTAGATTCACATTCCAATCGGAAAAGATACTTTAGTTGAAAATCGAACCATTATTTTGACTATTTATCGTACTAAGACACAAAAAATATAAAATAAAAAAACACATCATAAGAATCTAATATTACTAAAAAATTTGAAAAAAAACGTAATAATTACGTGACGAAAGTATTTTACACAGTGCGCACAATAATACAAGTAGAACATTAAGTACGCGACAAAATATGACGAGCAACTGACAACTACCTATTTATACGCGTTTCAGTTTTATCAGTCAGATAGTAAGTTACCTGAAAAAATATTATTTTTAAACGGAAAATTTACCAATTTGTTCTTTTTTGTCAACGCTAATTTAAGAACCTATTTCGAAAATTGCCAAATATGTTCTTAATTTTTTTAATATACTCAAATATAATTTATATGCAATAATGACAAAATATGATGCAAAAGTATTCAAAATACAATTTTAAATTTGATCTCCTGGTATTATGATGATTATTGTGATCAACAAATGTGTTTACATTTGTTGATCACAAAATTTGTCTACGATCTTCCTAAAATAGTATGAAAAACTAGAAGTCCTTAGCCCTAGTTATTACCTATAAAATACACCGACAAAATATAGCCCTCCTGTCTATGCTTGGAAAAAATTATTCATAAGACTATGGATTCACATTTCGTCGTTTTGACATTATAATTTATGAATTATAAGCAACGAATTACACGATCAAATTATAATATGCCCAATTTATATTTGAAACTATGATTCACATAATTAATAGAAATTAAATAAAAGTAATTTAATTACCAAAAATAAAATTGAAATATTCAACAAAACTTGTATATAATAGTCTAAATAAATAATTGAACTTAGCTTGGCGCCTCAAAACACTTGGTTAGTAATGCACTACCTATTTC
>NC_042493.1:36012741-36021148 GCF_005508785.2 Acyrthosiphon pisum | reverse complement strand
TGCAACTGGTGGTCCATTAATGTTTATAAACATTAAATTTAGTATAACTGTATAAGCAACTGTTTTCATTATGGAAACCGTCAAATCGATAAGGTTTGTACATTTTTTTTAAAAAATAATTTATCAAATTGGTTTATAGAATAAATGCATTTCCATACGCGTATCATGTGTTATTCTATAAGTATACGCACTTACAGAAAAACAGAGAAGTGGGTATACGCCGTATACCCGCGTATACGCCCCACTACACCACTGATTATATGCAGTATAGATATACCTAAAATTAGAACATTCATTTTGATTTTGTATTTGTTAAGGTCAATATAATACATAATATAATAATATTTGATGTATCAATTTATTTTGCTACACACTTTTCGATTGACAGTAAAGCTTAGCTAAAAAAAAAGAGTTTATGAAATTGTGCTTCGTAGATAAGTTTTTATGAGATTTTTTTGATTTTAAAAAAGCTTCTCTTTGCAGTATAGCTACTGCTATAGGTAATAATAAAAAAGAAAGCAAGCTGTATACACATCAGGAAAATTTGACGCTACTGCCTATACTATAAGTACCTAATTACCAACCCTGGATGTAAGTTTTTGAATAGCACACAAAAAACAAAATCGATTTTGCAAAAACTAGTTTTGCGTAAAAATTACTGTTTTTTAATTTAGACCTCTACGGTTCTACTAGTACCAGATGGATCCAATTTTCTACCAGCATCCACCCATCAACATGAAATACTATCTCGTCTTAAGGAATAACTGGAACTATGTAGTTAAGGTAGATGTTTTTCAAGATAGTTATCAGAATCTATAGAATAATAATCCATTGTTTTCAAACTTTCGAGAAAAACGTTTTGAGTGACAGTTATTTAGAAATATTCTTAGGACTAAGGCGATTAGTAGGTTATGAGATAAACTTAAAAGATAATCTTATTAATATTTATGCTAGCCTAAAACCATCGGCTCGTCGCCAATCTACACCATTTCAGAGTCATTCGTCTTAGTTGAAGTTTGATGTGTATGCGAACGTGTCAAACAGTTTTAGTTTTATTTCAATTTGTTGATTGATTTTATTTTTTTGACAACTACTTCACTCAATTTTCCACTATGGCAGGTAAGTGACCTATATGGGCTGAAATATGTGGCTGGAACTCTGAAACTATTTTAGTTACCTATATTAAATTAATTTCTAAAAAGTGGAACTTCCGATTAGGTGAAATTTAAATTATTTAAATTGTTAGTAAATTGAACAAATGTTAAATACATATTTAACCTAAATATTTTTTCCATTTGAAATACATTTCATTGTCCGCACACATATATCTATCATATTTCAAATACACCCATTATTTTTTTAGAATGTATTAATACATTAACGTAATAACAATGATGTTAGATGTTTGTCTTATTTTTATTTTTTCTGTGCACGATAAGTAGTAGAATTAATGATTCAATTTTCAACTTCAGTATCATGTGCAATCGGGAGGTCAAAATTTAAAAAAAAACCCAGTAGTTTTCAAAAGCGAAGGGAATACCAAATAAAAAATTAAGGAAAAACGTCAAATTTTATGTAAAATCGGTTTTCGAAAAAATCGATTTTGGTTTTTGGGGTAACTCTAAAACAAATGATCGTAGATACATGCAATTTTCACTGAATGTTTATATTATCATTTTACATACACCTTGAAATTTAAAAAATATTTTGACTTGTTTAGCGAGGACATTTTCAGTTTCAAATTTTTTTAGTTTTTTTTTCTTTAGATGTCAATAAAATGTTGTTAATTTAGTCCAAAAGCTTGAAAATTTAATATAAGGCTCCTGATATATTGTCACAATTGCAGTAAAAAAAATATTTAAGATACATAGGCACACTTTTTTTATAAGCATTTAATTTAAAGTCTATTATAATGTATTCAATTTTAATACCAATGTTGTTTTATGTTAACTGTATGTAACATATTCAAACACTATAATTTCATCTTAAGACAATCAGATTTTTTTTAACATAAATTATTTTTGATAAGCATAGTAGGGTTCATTCAGATGCACAATAAGTCGAGACTAACGTCTGCAAATCATGATGTGTGACCACAGTAGTGAGAATGGTGATAATAAATCACAAAAAGGTTTCACTAACATGTAAATTGATATGATGCCAATAATTTTGTTTACATGTTTTTGGTAATAGATTATAGCTTTACCACATTTACCAGCAGAGCGTCCTGAATTGCCAGAAGACTTCAATATTCCCGGAGCATTTCTGGAAATTACAAATCTTGCAACACGAATGGGCATATTAAACCATGTGACTGAATTTTTGAATTACATTCGTAATTTTATTACTGGATCAACATCATCCGTCCAGCAGGCTTTACAGTTTACGGATTGAATATCCGTACAAACAATTATGTCGAAAGCTTCCATAGCATGCTAAAAACAACTATTAGTCGCCACCCCCCTGTGTGGACTTTCTACGGTAAAATATCTTATTTAAATAACAGATATTATATGTGTGAACATTAAATTATTATATATCAATAATTTGAAGATCGATTGCGTTCTGTTGAAGCCAGAGTACGAAGATAAACTTGACAAATAATTAGTGGGCAAAGAGTAAGATAATTTAAATTGTTTAGTACATTTTGATAATCCTTTTATGGTGTGCCTATAATTACAGGTTCATCGATCTATAGTGACATCCAGAGATATCAACAACCACATTTTGGCTGATGCTTTGGACAACATACAGAATGGGCGTTACGATACAATGGTATACTTGAGACGAGTAGCTTACTCAGAAAGAGGCTATTTGGATCGACAAATAGGCCCATTACCTAATGGTAACACAACAAATTACATTTATGTCTACAAACTAAATTATACAATGATTGTTTACCTACAGAAATCATCAGAGATCTAGATGTTCAAAATCCGATAAGGGTCAACATTCAACCTCAACCACCAGCTCCACCAGTGCATGTTCGTGGGGTTAGAAGGCCTAGAGGTCGTGGACGTCAATTGGTTGAAAGGCCAGATTCGGTTCCTGCAGTTCCTCCTGTTATCGGCAATCTTGATGCACTGGGTAATAATCATAATTTAAAGTATAAAAGTTCTGTTTGTCCTTGGGGGTATGTATTCTGTTTAGAAAAGACATTAGGTTGTTTAGTACTGGATGAAATTATATTTTCTAAAAATATAGCATTATAAGAAATAATGTTTTGTATTTGCTAATTTGATTTTCGTTCAAGAAATTTTTGAAGACATGGTTGAAGAAGCTGTAGTACCAGGAATTGAAGGTATGTAACATTTACAAATTAAAACTTTACAACTTATGAAAAATTCAAATCAATATCAAGATATTGTTTGTATTTAAGTTGATCAATCGGTTGATGTTGAAATAGTCTTGGTCGGACCTCATGATTTTCTTCTCGATGGTAAGTAAATAACATTACAATTCTCAAATCTTACTCCTGTTCCTATTTACACCAAATAATGATATACTTAAATTTTGAAAATATTTATGATTATAAGCATGGTAGATTATTATTATTTTATATCATGAAATATAACAAAAAATATGATATTATTAATATGATAGTTATAATATATATTAATTAATTTTAAAATTGCTTGCTTACTTTTTCTCAAGGTGAGGTTCCCTATAGGTGCCAAATATGTCTTGAGAACAATGGAGATATAAAAGGAATCAATATTTTTCTGCCGTGTGGACATGGATGGTGTTGTGATGCTTGTGAAGGTAATTGGACAAGAGGTTGTCATATTTGCCAAAACCAGCTCACAACAACACAACCAATCTATATAATGTGTCCTAGAATGTAGAAGGTGAAGATAATTAGGTGTTGAAAAGTTTTATAATTTTTATAAAATGTACCTATACATTTTTTACTTTAGGTACTTGGATGAAAAGCACATTACTGTTAGATCCCACAGTACTTGGGTGTCTAGAATGTATGCGTGTTCCTCAGTATGTACCGGATATGGCACAATATATCCTGCTAAATTGTGGCCATGGTTGGTATTGTTCAAGTTGTATTGAACCTCAAACAGAAACGTGTGAAAGTGAGGCGAGGTATTAGTGCATGATTAAAACATGGTCACCGAACTGCGTAAAAACATTCTTTTAAAATTGTAGTGACTGCACCAATACTTTTTGATGTCATAACTGCACATTCATCTGTACCGATACCAACACAGTTTTTCACATTTAAATGAAATTGTTTTAAAATGTTCAGTGTTATATTTCCTAGAGCTTGACCAGTAAGTTTTGTTTTACCAGATGGCATAAGATCGTCTACTAGGATATATTGATAAGCATCAACAATAGCTAAAGACTTTTCATTTATTTTATTGTTTAAAACGTACCTATCTTATGGATAGACTAAGCTGTTCTCTATGGGCTATGTCAGTAGTTTCAATCAAATATCACTGCATAAAACGTTGCTTCGTTAATATCTTTTATAATTTGTTACTGAATTTCTTCGCCTATACAATTAAGGAGCTCATTTTTAGTAGTCTTACTTATATAAGTAGCCCGAGATGATGTAGTATCAAGATGATTTTTCAACTTTTGGTTTCCTGCAGGCTCGGATTGGCCCGGACCGCTGGTGAGCGATTGCTGACGGGGCCCTCAACTAGTCAGGGGTTCGAGGCCCTTGGCTTGTTGATTTATTATTTTATTACATTTTTTTTTTAGATCTCATAATAATTTTAGAAACACAATTAGAACACAATTAATGCAAAAGGATCAAAAAATATTTCTTCTATTTTTAAATGATTGTAAATAATATTCCTAATATAGTAGCTGGTAAGATATTACTATGTAGGTATAAAAATATGGTATAAGACATAAAACCAGTACAATTTTGACTTCCTAATGGACAGTATTATCATTTACTATTTAGGTACTATTAATAAATTTGTCATTGGTTGGCCGCCGGCAAACTACGGTACGGTCAGAATTGAATTAGTATTAGTAGAATAAATGGTTCTATTTCTGGAAATTCTGGATATTACAGATGACAAAATAAACGTATTGCTTGTCTACAGTATATTTGGGTGATTAATGCTAAAATTAGTAAAATCGTTGCGTCAAAATATTATTTTGTATTTAATATTGAATAATTTATTGTTCATGCTAACACTTTTATTATAATTAATTTTCTCTTTTTGCTTAACTTAACTAGGGAGTGTAATAGTTCTGCCCAAGCCTATTGATGATAATATAAATGATACAGTCCTCTGACACATCCAGTATTTCTGTAATTAATTTGAATGAATCCAATGACAACAATATAGTGGGAGATGATAAAAGTGTTCAATATTCAAAATAAAATTGTGCAGACAACAATATTCAACAAACAGCTTCTTTTAATCTAAGTAGGTAGTTTAGCATTTTTTATTAGACCACCTTGTAATGAAGCAGTAGAAGTAAAATTAACCTTTTTAAAAAATCATCCTTTTCAACCTTCTGTATTAATTAATGATAATCTTTCATTTGACCCCAATAAGGTCTATTATCAAAATATAGAAACTACAAATGACCAAAATCAAGACAAAATTCCACGTAAATGGTTGTCTTATTGTTCTTACACTAAAAAAATATATTGCACCACTTGTATGGCATTCAGCTCAATACGCGAAAAAATTAGCAATTTAATATCTGGACTAAATGCTACTAATTCTTAAAATGTCTATAATACATTAAAAATACATAAATCATCTCAAACATATCGAGAAGCAGTTTCTGCATTGCTTAGAGCAAATTTAAAAAAAATCATTGATAATTGTATTGATTTTAATTTAAAAGAAATACATTCTAAATAAGTAGAACATTCTCGTTTAGTTATTAAAAGGCTAATCGATATAATTTTGTTTATTGGTAGACAAGAAATATCTTTTAGAGGTAAAGACGAAGCGGCTTTTAGTTTAGAAGATAAGTCTGTTAACCGTGGTAATTTTTTTAACTTGTGATGTTACTTAAAGATTATGATGTTGTGTTAAATGAACATGTTAAAAAATGTATAGAGTTAAGCAAAAAGCGTAAAGAAAAAGCAATGAAAAAAATGAATAATAAGTTTTCCCAGGTCCATGGTCATGGTAGAGGATCTTTGGTCACATTTTTATCAAAAACATTTATAAATAAACTCATATTAGTAATTGGTCAAATAATGCAAGAAAGCATAGTCAATGAAATTAAACAAGCCCAAATTTTTAGTATTCTTGTTGATTCAACTTAAGATGTTGCAGTCTTAGATCAACTAGTTATATGTGTAAGATATACTTTAAAAAATAATGTTTATGAAAAAATTTTAAAACTAACTATTGCTCATGATTCTACCGGTATTGGTTTATTTAATTTAATTGCAAGTGAATTTTTTAAACTAAATATTGATGTCAAAAATTGTTAGTTGCTCTTTTGATGGTGCTGCTAACATGAAGGATGCCTTAAACGGTTAACAGTATCATTTAAAGAGCACTAATCCATTATGTATATATACACACTGTTATGGACATACTTTAAACTTGGTTATGGTAGATTCTACTGAGTGTTGTTAAAATACTAAAATGCTTTTTGGTTTAGTTCAACAATCTGTCACATTTTCGTCGGATTCACATAAAAGAACAAGAGTTTGGTCTGATTTAACTAAAAAACCGCACGAATGTCATGATAAGCTAAGTAAATTAAATTTGATTGGAGCGACTAGATGGTGGAGCAAAGACAAAGCTTTAACTTCTATTATACAATTTAATGAGCCTAATATTGAAAATTCTCGGTTTTTACTATTCATACATTTTTTATTACAAATAATTTCTAAGGATTCAAAATTTGACGCAAAAACTAAATTTACTGCACGCAATCTTTTGAAGCTTTAGTCTAAATTTGAAGTTATATACAGAAGTTTTACTGCAGCCATTTATATTGATATTTTTAATGTAAGTTCTCCTGTTTCTACATTTTTGCAGTCTCGTTCATTAAATTACCTTACGGCTTTTAACATTACTAAACACTTATTACATGAAATTAAAAAAGGAGAAATAATTCTGATCAAAAATTTATTAAGCTTCATTCTGATGTCCATAATTTTTATACAAAAAATTAACAATGCATTGGAATCAAATGGTGATGATTTTAGTAAAAAATGTTTAGAGAAAGTTGGTGTAGCCAAAAAAAAAGAAAATGCCAGGAGAACTAGCAGCTGATTAGAAACCTTCTCTTTCAACAGAAACCCGATTTAAAGTTGAAACATATAACTATGTATTAGATGTTATGACATCTAGTATAGAAAAGCGGTTCATCAGTAACTCGGAGTTACTTAAAGATTGTATCTGTCTAAATCCTAAAAATTTTAAATCTATTAAAAATGGCCTGATAATTCCTTGTTTAAACTTGGTGATCTAACTAATATAGAAGTACAAATTTTAGCTTCAGAATTACACCAATTTGCTATTCAATTTGATTCTTTAACTAAAACTTTTAATGAAACAATGTCTGATACCGATGATCAATACCTTGACTATGAATCGGATTCTGAAAGCGAACAATCTACTAAAGAATCATTAGATTGTAAAGTTTGTAATAATTGTTTAAGATGTGCTTTTAACATTTTACATGATATGGTTCAACAATCATGTAGTTTCAATAATATTTACTATGCTTATAAATTTGTGTTGACATTGCTATGTACTCAAGTGACATGTAAACGCACATTCTCAAAATTAAAAAAAGGCGGGTAAGTCGTGGATGTCGCTCTGCTGTACAGTAGGTTACAAGTGGGTTACTGTAATGGATGGAATTAAATTTGAATCCAATGATATTATATCATTGTATACGAAAAACGATTCTGAACGGAGATGATTTGTCAGTCTAGGATATATTATTTTTAAAGAAAAACTTATGGAGAACCTTGTACCAAATTTTAAAAACTTAGTTATAAAAGAAAAAATTTTTACGATTTTTCAACCACTAAATTACTTGCAAATTTTCGCAATTTTGACATATTTCGTATAAATTTGAACTTTAAATGCTTATAAATAAAAATTGTGACAATGTATTCCTTTTATTTTGCAACTGCTATTGTAAAAATATGTTAGGAGCCTTGTATTAAATTTCCAAATCTTAGAATTAAAAAGAAAAACTTTTATGAATTTCTGTCTAAGATAATTTGAACATTGCCGTATTTTTTACGTATTTAGTCAAAATTTGAACTTTAAATGCTTATAAAAAAAAAATCGTGACTATATATTTCTTTTATTTTTCAATTGCTATTGTAAAAATATATTATGAGCCTTGTATTAAATTTTGAAATCTTAGATATAAAAGGAAAATTTTTTATGAATTTCTAGCATAAAATAATTTACGAATTTTCGTGATTTTTACATAA
>NC_042493.1:35993713-36012264 GCF_005508785.2 Acyrthosiphon pisum | reverse complement strand
TAAGTTTTCGTTTTTGTCAAAAATTGGTTTTGCGTAAAAATTCGCGTTTTTCCGTTATTTTTTTAAGGTTTTTCCTGCCGCTTTTGAAAAGTATTGGGAAATTTTCACTTTTGACCCCCCAAAGTACCAACGAGATTCACTTTCCTTTCAGAAAAGGTACAACTTTTGAAAATCGAAGCATTTTTACTGCTCCAAAAGTTGTCGTCAGACACAAAAAAAAAAAAAAAAAAAAAAACACACATCATTGTAAAATCAATACATTCATCACTTCGTTCAGAATCTAAAATATAAAAACCAAACTAAGATCTTTAATTTCACAAGATATTATGGAAACATTATTACTGATTAATATTTAAAGAGATTTTACAGTTGATAAAGATATGGTCATCAATAATGTTGCTAAAAGTTCAACAGAACTAACTAGATTATTTTTTTAAAATAAGTTTTTAATTATAATAATTAGTAATCCAAAAATTGTTCGCATTTTATAGTAATTATATTTTGAAATTTTGTTATAACTACTTATGTGATGTAGGTTGGATTTTTATTAACAGGAAGTATGACAAAATTTGACATGTTTTTCTTCAAAATTATATTAAAAAATAAAATGTGTATAAAACTTAAGTCTAAAGGATGTAATATAATGTTATCTTGTTTGTTCTATTCTAAATTTATGTGAGATAGTAACTTGTTATGTATGGTTTAATATAAGTAGTTGGTAAGATTAGTAAGTAGTAAAAAATAATTTTAAAAAGCATTTTTGAATAGCTTCAAAACATTAATTTAATTAGAGGTCCCAAATATATGTATGTTGTATAACTCGTCATATTTGCCCCCCTCCAGTCAAAAAAAATATTGTTACTAATTGTTATTATTTATTAAAACCTCTATTAACTGATAGGTATACAATATAAATACAAAATTCCAAACTTTTTCTTCCTTGATTCAGAAGTAGTAAAATCATTAATTATTTTTTAAAAATCTAATGAAGTGGTTATTTCAGCTTCAATTTATAATACAGCTAATGCCGAGCAGCGGTCTTGTGCCATTGTAGACCTTAAATACTTTTTTATTCTTTTTAGTGTGGAAAAAGAACGCTCTGCACTACAATTTTTAGATGGTGTACCCAACAAAATACGTAAACACTAGTAATATCATGTTCTCTTATAAAGTGTAACATCTGAATTGTTGTAAGCTAACGTCAATATTTTTCACATGGCCTTGAAATTGTACACACTAATTTACAAAACATGTTGCTAAATCATTTGGGTAAGTTTTCTGCAAAACTTCAGCATCTTCTCTTACTTTTTCTGGAGTAATTTCATGTAATTTAAAAAAGAAAAAAAACTTTTTCACCTATTCATCATAACGTTGGTGACACGGTAATACCACGTATCTCAAGTTTTATAACCTCTTTGTGGTCATATTATATAAACAAGAGTAATAATTTAGAGGTTAATTTGCGTGTTATCGTCGTTGTAGTAATATATCGTATCTGAAATTTGACACTAATATCACGTATCTCAAAATTCATAGTTTATTAATAGGAATATATTATCATAAATAATATTATTGGTTTTGGACTAATATTATTATAACGTCCTGACTCAGCATTATAATTAATATTTTTAATTGTTGTTGTTAATTTTTATGAAGTATCCATGTTGTTTTATAATAATATTGTTGTTTAATTTTTATAATCTTAACTTAATACAATATAATAAATATATATTATTTAATATAATACTATTAAAAATAATATAAAATAAACAATGTCATCTCATAATCGAGCTAAAAAACATAACAATTCTTGCAAGTATTCCTAACAAAATAAATTACAGTAAAAAAAAGACAATTGGATTCGTTCGCATCTAAAACAGGTAAGAATTTTAAAAAATATTACTAATTCATTATTTTATTAGCCAGGCAATGTTTATATTGTAATATCACTTTATTTTAGTTGACGATGATATATCTTCATCATGTAAATTTGTGCAATTGATTAATAATTATGAAGAATTGATTACTGAAAATGTAGATACATTCACATCTGAAATTGGTAGGCATATTAACAATAAAACATTTTTGAGTTAATAACATTATTTTATTATTATGTTTGTATTTTATTTTAGTTGATAAACAGGATTTAAGTCTCAGCAGAAAAAGACAAAATGAGTGGCAAAGAGAACAGACAAAAAGAAATAGAAATTCCAGTAAGACCTACTTAGGCTAAAAAAGAAATGAGATGATGCAAGTTTCATATGCTATACAAAGACAGGAAAGACAAATGTTAGAACTCAGAAACTTGTCAATCAATCGTTTGTACAAAGTCAAGCAAAAGATTTTGTGGTTTGTTTGATGAAGTTCAGGTACTTGCTTTATTTAATACATTTTGGGAAAGTAATTGGGATGAAAAAAGGACATTTGTGATAAATACGGTTATAACAACATAAACTAAAATGTCTACTATTGAAGAAATATCTAAGAGAAATATTTCCTACAAATATCACCTAAGATTCAAACAATTAGAACAACAAGTATGTAAAAAGATGTATCTTAATACATTAGGGCTGAAAGAGTCTATGGTCCATAACTGGCTGAAGAAATCTTCACATGGTTTTCCTACTTCTAAAAACAACAATTGTACACATCAAGCTTCTTTAACTGGATAAAGTGAAGAGCCCAATCCTATTAAAAAATATAATTGTTCATTAGAAGAAAGAAAACAAACACTAATAACTTGGTTTGACAAATTACTTAAAATGCCTTCTCATTACTGCAGAAAGACCACAGACCGATTATACCTGTAAGGTCCATTTGAAAGTAAAAGTCAAATTTTTAAACTGTATGTAAATTATTGTAAACATCAGATACAGAAACCTTTAAATAAGACTTTTTTTACTTGGTTTATGAAAAAAAAAAGTTTTTAATATTTAGGCCAAGAAATGATCAATGTGATTTATGTGTTTCATTCAAGAAAAAACATATGAGCCAACACATATATGAAAAACACATAAATGAAAAAAAAAGAGCACAAGAAGAAAAAAATGTAGATAAAGCTAAAGCAGAAAGTGATGCAAGTGTAACAGTATTTACTATGGACATAATGGCTGTCAAGTTGTGTCCCATTTTCAAGACTAGTGCATTGTACTATAACATGAAGCTTAAGGTACATAATTTCACTTAATACAATTTAGCCAATCGAAAATCCATGAACTATTGTTGGCATGAAGGGGGCGGAGAGACTGAAGCATCAATATTTTGCTCAATTCTTATAAAACATACCTATTTCTAATTTGTGTACTTTAAATCCAGAAACGAAAAAAATTGTTCTATATTCAGATGGATGTGGATATCAAAACAGAAATGTAATATTGTCTGATGCATTATTACATTATTCAATCATCCATAAAATCGAAATCGAACAAAAATATCTTGTCAAAGGCCACACACAGATGGAGTGCGATAGTGTGAATAGTACAATAGAACGGCATTTGAAAGACAAAGAAGTATATTTACCATCAGAATTTGTAAGGTTGACTAAAGAATAGCGAAGACATTTTTATTGACATTTTAAGGAAAAAAGAACAAATGATTTCATAAAATAATTAATGGATTTATATTTTCTGTAAACCACCTTACTGGCTAGGATTACTCTGGAATCTGGATGTCTACTTAAATAGTGTTAGGTACATATTCCATTGATTGGGACAAAAAGCATCTTCTAGAACACAATTCATGTCTTATCCAACGAGTTTAGTTTACAGTAGTTAGTTAAGATACGCATGGGTGCGTAGCTGAGGCAGAAATGTGTGGATTGGTGAGTATCGCCGAGGGCGAGGATCGGTTCGTCTGCTCGTGCTGGGGTGGATTAGTCGTGGGTTACGCTGTCAACTGAGGATTCATGATCACTTACTGTTGTATGTTCCTCAACAGGGGTCCTGTTGTCGGAGAAAGATCTTGAACGTGTCGTCAGTGAGTCGTACATCAGCGTCGCAAAGCCTGCCCATGTCGTCTGCGACGAGGAATGAGTACTAGCTCGTTGATATGGAAGTGCGAACTGCCTGGCCGGTTCATGATTTGCCGGTGTCCTTGGAACACCTCTTGATACTGAAGTAATATTGATCAAGGTGCAAGCATCACCTCCTCGGATTATCCTCAATGCAGGGACAGTCCTCAATGGGAATCGTGACCGCTGCTATGGCGATACAGCGTTGGTAGTTCCTCAAGTGATTTGCCAGTTCTTCGGTTCGATGGATATGTGTTACTGCACCCAGTGGTGGTGCACACAAATCTATAAATGGCCACCCTAGCGTATTCAATCTGGCACATGCATTTGTATTTTTTTCTATTACTTAAGAGATTTTACAGTGTAATAACTAGGTATAGTATACTCATTTATAACTAAAACATATTTTATGTTCTACCAGCTGTGTTTATTGACAGAATTAACATTAGTTAATTCATAGTTTTCATAAACAATAGTAGATTAAGATATATTAAGTACACATTCAAAGTACAGATTAACATGGATTTGTTGTTTTTGTATGTTAAAAGAAATTAAATTACCTAGTAAGCATTGAATGAAAAATAACCACATTAAAATAAATTAAAATAAGGATATATCTTTCAAAAAATGTCCTAATTAAATGCCTGATGACTAACATTATTCCAATGATAAACCAGTTATTAATTATTATTAGCCGCCAACCTTTTCGCATAGCTATTATTATAAAAAGGATATGACATGATGCATAATGTGACATTGTAACTTTATGTACTTGACAACAGAAACCAGAAAAAGGAACAAAAATTCACACGTTCTACAAATATTCCATTGACTATTTGACTGTGATCCATCCATACAGCCTGTTATTTTAGTATCCAATCTCAAATTACATATTAAGCTAAAAATAATTTTAAAATGAATACTTTACAAAATTAAATATAATTTTATAATGCATTAAAATAGCATTCATATAAAGTGACTTGAGCTAATAGCTACTAGGTAAGAATAAGTATTGAAATATTTGAATTACAACATTTGAAAAATGTAATCCACCGAAACCGTTGTTTGAACTTGAGACATTCTTAATCAAAATACATAGAAGTGCTACATCGCCTACATGCTTATCGCCTTAATAATAATTATTATTATTAAAAGTAATACCATTTACAAACAAAAATGTCCATCATAAATTTCATAATCCCTGTTTGAGCACCTCCTCGGGATGGAATCTACCCTTTTTAAATTAGCCTACCTTCTTCTCAGACTTTAAACTTAATCTACACACATTCATTACATTAATTTTTATATATACAGAGTGATTCTTTTATCATGAAATCATGAACCAGTCAATATCTCGGTAAGTACTAATAAGGAATTTTAAGATAATTTTTTTTTCAATTTTCTAGATTTTACTGTTTTACAATGTGTTATAATTTTGACTGCCTTCTTTGTTTGATAAAATACTATCAACTTTCGACTTTTTTTAAATTAATTATTTTAAGTTGAGATATCATAAACATTTTTGTTGTATAATTATTAACATTATTTTTAATTAAACGGTATAACATTTCAATATTTGCGTATTGTACGTATGTTTTAAAAGAATTTTAAATGCTTAAAATAACTTTTAGGGAGCGCAAGTGGCAGCCTTCTGCATACCCTGAAAAAGAGGCCTGCGCACGCCTACGGTATAGGTACTTAATGTAATTTTTTTTTATTGTATTGTATTATACACATTTATATTTTGGATTTCCCTAATAATAACTCAACTATACATAATAAATTTGTATGTACCTACACATTTACATTAATCTTTTATTTACAAAGTATCTTGAATTTTCCTAATGTTTTATCGGCTCATTGTATACATTATAAATTATAAATACATAATTAAATTAAGTATTAGTTTCCAATTACCTTATTTGTCAATCTAATTGTTATTCTTTAATTACAAATCTTGAATATTGTTAGCTTGTTGTTGTTTTAATTGTTTTTAACCCTTTGACGAGTATAGACGGAAACTTCCGTCAATCGACAATGTAGCATTATAGAGGAATGAAGTATATTTCCGTCATGTTGTAATTTCTAACACCTTTGATTTTTAATATTTTCAGGAGTGCTGTTATCAATAATAAACTTATTATGAAATATTTAGCTAAATATCTTGACTAATTTGATAACTAAAATTCACACTTTTTTCAGTGTTACCTATTAAAATATAAATTATTTGAAAAAGCGTATCAAATCTTTGTGTTTATGTTGCCTATACTGTACAATTTGTATCATACTATTTGGCTTTGATTATTGATAGTATAATATTATACACATTGTACACACGCGATTGCTCAGCTGCAATATTATGCTGTGCTGTGTTTGGCTGTGCATGTAATAACATTTATTATTATAATATTATTATCGAATTCAGTCAGTAGTCTAGTCATGGCTTCTCTGTAGTTAGTCTGTTATTTAATTCGTTGTAGGTTGTCTAAGCTTATAAGAAAATAAATAAACTAACTTGCGATCAAATAGCCGAAATCATAACTAATGATGAATCAGCCGACGAGCTTTTTGAGTATGATAGTAGTTCTGATGAATCAGACTGTGAAGACTTAGCACAAAAAATTAGAAAACAGCTAGTATCTAAATTGACCAAAAATAACGGATCAAGCACTATTATTTCCTCAAATTCTGTTAGTGACGTAAGTTTTACACCAAAAAATGTATTGGATAAAAAAAAAATGTAATGATATAGTTGATAATACACTCAGCTTAGGCGATAATGACTGTTCTAATCTCGATGATCCGTATTCATATTCAAGTTCTCCAGAAATTTCTATTTCGAATGACATAGATCTAAATTAATTTGACATATGGCAGTTGTCTTTGATGACAATTATGTAGTTTATCCACATACATCAACACCAAACACTAATACAAATTATAGCACTACACTTGATAACAATAGTAACAACTGTTATTTTGATATTAATTCTGTTTACCCAAATATTGTACAAAACTCTGTGATTTCAAACCCAGAACCGACAATTAATATTAAAACACGTAAACGTAAAATGCCGGTTTCTACAAAAAAACAAATTCCAAATAAAAATACTGGATTATCTGATGGTACACTATTTTCGGGACTTTGGAATTTCAATAAAAATATGTTACCTCAGTATAGCCCAAATAATTTGAATTTTGATAGCTCACATTCTGCAGTTAATAATGACATAATTAACAATGTACCATCGGAAAATTTAGAATTATATATTTTCAAACAAATTTTTGATGAAGACTTGGTCCAAGATATTGTTGATGAGACAAATAAGTTCTACTATTTTCTAGTAAGCAATACAGTTTTATCAAAACATTCTAAGCTTGGTAAATGGAAAGATACGAATTTAAACGAAATGTATATATTTTTTTCTCTTATGTTATTAATGCCACATGTTAAAATTATAATATTAAAGATTATTGGTCTACTTCCGTATTACTATCCACACCAATATTTGGGGAAATTATGACTCAAGATAGGTTTCTATTATTATTGAGAGTCCTTCATTTCAATGACAATCGTAACCAGATTCCTGGAGATAGATTATTTAAAATCAGAATAATTGTCGATTCCCTCCGAAAAAAGTTTAGTTCCACATACCAGCCTCATCAAAAAGTGTGTGTTGACGAAAGTATTGTTGAATGGAAAGGACGACTTCAATTTAAATAATACATTCCATCTAAACCGCATCGCTTTGGCATTAAGTTATTTGTTCTATGTGATTGTAAATCTGGTTTTGTTCTTGACTTTTTAATTTATACTGGTGATAATACTCATATAACTATAAATGACACATTAAAGCTGTCTGGTTCAGTTATATCGACTTTAATGGAGCCCTACGTAAACAAAGGTCACATAATTTATATGGATAACTGGTACTCATCTCCAACATTATTTGAGTATTTATTGAAAAAAGATACCGGAGCATGTGGTACAGTTAAACATACAAGAAAGGGCATGCCTAGTTTCCCTAAAAAATTAAACGCTGGTGAATTTGTGTTTCTGCTATATCGACAAATCCTAATATGATGAGCAGTAAGTGGAAAGACAAAAGGGATGTACATATGCTATCCACAGTTCATAAACCTGTAATGAAAAAAACAAATATAATAGATAAACACGAAACCAATGCACTCAAACCTGACTGTGTAATTGATTATAATGTAAACATGGGTTTGGTTGATAAGTCAGATATGCAGATTTCATTTAATACGACTTAACTTCATAAATAAATAAAAAATAAAAAAAAAAACACACATCATTGTAAAATCAATACATTCATCGTTCCACTCAGAATCTAAAATTGAAAACTGACAATGTCCGTAAACAGGTCACAAAGTGTAAAATTATTTTCAAATTTTTATCGTGTATAGAAAATTCTAATATAAACATTCAGTGAAATTTTCAAGTATCTACAGTTATTCGTTTTTTAATTACAATAAAATAAGAAAATCGTTACGTAAGAAATCGAGTGAATATCAAATGTTGTAAAAATATGAATTTCAAACGCTCATAAAAATTTAATTTGACTTTCTTATAGACATTTTTTTTTTTGATAAAGGTAAAATAACCTATAAGGAATCTTGTATTACATTTTAAAATCTTAGTTCTAAAAAGAAAAACTTTTGCGAATTATTAACTCAAAATAATTTGCTAATTTTCGTGATTTTTACATATTTTGTCAATTTTTGAACTTTAAATGCTAATAAAAAAAACTGTGACTAAGGATTTTTAATATTTTTCAAATCTCATTGTAACAATATTGTAGGAACCTTGTATTAAATTTTCAAGTATTTTTGCTCAACAAATAAAGTTTTATTGACATTCATAGAAAAAAAAACTAATTAAATTGGAAACTGAAATTGTCCGTAAACAGCTCAAAACAAATCAAAATATTTTTTAAATTTTATCAAGCATACAAAATTCTAATATAAACAACCGGTGAAAATTTCATGTATTTACTGCGGTCATTTGTTTTAGAGTTACACCAAAAATCAAAATCGATTTTGTCAAAAACCAATTTTACGTAAAAATTCCCGTTTTCCCTTAATTTTTCTTTTGTTTTTCACGGCGCTTTTGAAAACTATTGGAAAAATGTTACTTTTGACCCCCCAAAGTACCAACTAGATTCACTTTCCTATCAGAAAAGGTACTGTTGAAGAAAATTGAAGCACTTTTACCGTCCTAAAAGGTGATGACAGACACAAAAAAAAATAAAATCATTGTAAATGTAATTTAGAATAATACAAAAATGTTTACATTTAGTAAATGATAAAACAAATTACCATAGTTTTATGATTTTTTCTTTTCGGACAAAATCTACATTTTGGGCGATCACTAGATTCAGGAGTCGGTGCTACTGTGGGTTTTTCTACTTGATCAGTCAGTTTCATGATAGTCTAAGAGGAATTGATAATTTTTTATTTTGTAAACGTTGAATCATAAAATGTTTAGTCAATTCTTTTCCTAAGGTTTTCAAGTACAACCGTTGGCTTATAGTTTGGTTGGTATTGTCTCGGAAAATGATTTGACTATTGATTCCCGCGATGTTCATAAGGGCAAAAAATATCATAAGTGGCCATCTGCAACTGATCCTTGCTACAGAGTACTCCCCATTGAGCTCGTCAACCACATCAACGCCACCTTTTGTGGAATTATAGTATGTAATTACTTCTGGCTTCTTCTGGTCTCCGGATTCAGAATCTATAATTCCATGTTCATGCATAGTGGATATCATAAGGACATTACTGTTTTTTTTTTGGGACGTATGAAGTAAGTAATATATCTTTTCCGTAGCCAAAAATGGTTGAGTTTACAGTACTTTTTTTTGTATCCAAAAAACAAGTTGGTATTTCTCTTTTGTTTTTTCGTAGAGTCCCTACTACAGTAAGTTTATGAGTTTTCAACAACTCAGTTGCCAGTAGTATGGAGTTACAAGCAACATTAGAGGCATTAGGATTCGACAACGATGATTATATAACTAATTCAACTTCTATTCTTAGAGCACGAGAATTGTACCGTTGTGATCGTGCTAAAATGATAAAATCACGGTTTCAAGAATCTCGCCCAAGTTATGTTATAGTTCACTGGGATGGAATATTATTACCTAATATTCACGTCAAAAATACGACAGTTGAACGACTTCCAATTATTGTAACTAGTAAAAATATTGAACAAATCATCGGAGTTCTAATACTTCAGAGGTCAACCGGTGAAGAACAAGCCACCGCTGTATACAATGCATTAAATGATTGGGGTTTATTGTATGTTGTGCAAGGTTTATGTTGTGATACTACTTCATCCAATACAGGCCGTTTGAATGGAGCATGTATTCTTATTGAACAAAAATTAAACAAAGATTTACTCTACCTCCCTTGCAGACACCACATATACGAGTTGGTGTTAGAAGTGTTTTTGAAACTAAAATACCGCAAGTAACTACGAGCCCATCTATTCCATTATTCAAAAATTTTCAAAAAAAATGGATCGATATTGATTCTAGTAATTTTATAAGTGGATTAGAAGATCAATATTGTAGTAGTGCCATAGAAAATATCAGAGAAGATATTCTTAATTTTGTACGAAGTCAATTAGAAATTAAAAATTCTCGCGATGATTACAATGAGTTTTTAGAATTGATACTAATATTTATTGGTGGAAATTTTGAAAAAAAAATTAAAATTCATCCTCCGGGTGCAATGCATCAAGCTCGATGCATGGCTCGAGCAATCTATTGCTTGGAAATATTTATATTTATGCATCAGTATAATATTTCTGCCACTGAGAAAAAAGCAATTGGGGAAGTTTGTATTTTCATCGTTAAATTTTATGTCAATGCGTGGTTTACTTGTACATTGCCAATAAAAACTCCAAACCTAGATTTAAAATTTATTAAATCTTTAAAATCCTATGAAATAGTTGATAGTCAAATCTCTACATAAACAGTGTTTATACTTTTAACCAGATGTGTTTTGATTTCATTTTGATGGTTACAAATTATCAGTTACCTAAAACAAAAAATTATTACCAAAAATATAACCAAAACCGCGAAAACGACTCGTTTATATTATATAGTAAATATATATATATATATATTATATATTATATGTAACCAGGTTACATTTGGTTAAGCGCGAAAACACGCCAATCATTTGTCATGGTTACAACCACAATTGCTGTAGACAACTTGCAACGGTTATAGTTTTAGATTATAGATAGAATGACAGATTAAATCATTTTACCGCCAAGCAGTGCTACAGCGTGCTGCACCGCCGTATAAATCTGTTATCACTTATTTTTATAAAATAAATTAAATATTTTGTTCACTGTGTTAAATAACTCAATTTTAATATTGAGTGCGGAATACTTTATTTTCATTGTTGCATTTTACATTTTTAAATTGTCACCACATAAAAAAGAGAACTTTACCTGTGAAATATCATTTTAATTTTTCGATATCGGAACTGGAAACGTTTTAAAACGCGGCGGCACTGGAACGCGGCAACGAGAGTAGGTAAACATGTGTGTAAACTTATTCTAACTTTCCCATGAACGGACGGGTAGCCGAGAATAAGATACACGTTAGAATCGAGGAACGAGAATACGTCTTTTTGAATTGCGCGGCGGCGGCGGTATAAACAGACACATCGAACTATGGAGCGGTGACGACACCGGACTTAGCAGACCTAGGCCGAATGAACCAATCGGTGCTTTAGCCTTGTCGTAGGTTGCCAAAAGCAAGGATCGACACTAACCAGTTGTCTGCTAAATCTCGGAGTCGGAGAGCGGAGGTGAGCGAGTAATCTTTGTTCTGTTGTGAGCTCTTATATGCGACGGTCGCATTAACAATGTAGAAGCCACGGTTCTTTCTATGCCGGATGCTTAGATCATATACTAATATGATGTATATGATGTATATGATCTAATACCACATGTTATAACTAACCAGGTATGTCAGCAGCTTATAAAGAAAATACGAGTTTTGGTCCTAGTTCTCGCTGGTGGTCACGGCTGTTTTCGTTGTTCGTGCAATTTGGCTATATATTCTTTAGAAAAGAAAACATATTTCATCGTTTTTTCCAAAGACTACCGGTAAAACTGCGCAGCGGATAAAGTGCTGACCACGATAAAGATACACAGGTTACTCGACGAAACTTATTTTTTGGTGCATTTAAAATTAGTGATGGGCAATTTAAATCGATTTTTGTTGTTGATTTTTCAAATTTAGATTCTGAGTGGAACGATGAATGTATTGATTTTACAATGATGTGTGTTTTTTTTAAATTATTTTAATTATTTTAATTTTTTTTTTTTTTTTAATTTTTTTAAAATTTTTTTTTTGTGTCTGTGTACACGATAAGTAGTCGAAATAATGCTTCGATTTTCAACTTCAGTATCTTGTTAGATTGGAAAGTGAATATCGTGGGGAGGTCAAAATTTAAAATTCCCAGTAATTTTCAAAAGCGCCAAGAAAAACCAAAGAAAAATTAAGGAAAAACGGGAATTTTTAAATCGATTTTTCACAAAATTGAATTTGGTTTTTGGTGTAACTTTAAAAAAAATGACCGTAGATACATGAAATTTTGACTGAATGTTTATATTAGCATTTTATATACACCATAACATTTTCAAAATATTTTGACTTATTTTGAGCTCTTTACGGATATTGTCAGTTTTAATTTTTTTTTTAGTTTTTTTTTCTAAAAATATCAATAAAATTTTATTTGTTGATTAAAAAAGCTTGAAAATGTAATAAAAGGCTCCTAGTATATCGTTTCAAAAGCAGATGAAAAATATTAAAAATCCTTAGTCAAAGTTTTTTTTTATTAGCATTTAAAGTTCAAAAATTGACAAAATATGTAAAAATCACGAAAATGAGCAAATTATTTTGAGTTAAGAATTCGTAAAAATTTTTCTTTTTAAATCTAAGATTTTAAAATGTAATACAAGATTCCTTACAAGATTATCTACCTTTATCAAACAAAAAATATCTATAAGAAAGTCAAATTAAAATTTTTTATGATCGTTTGAAATTCATATTTTTACAACATTTGATATTCACTCGATTTCTCATGTAACAATTTTCTTATTTTGTTGTAATTAAAAAACGAATGACTGTAGATAATTGAAAATTTCACTGAATGTTTATATTAGTATTTTCTATATACGATAAAATTTTGAAAATAATTTTACACTTTGTGACCTGTTTACGGACATGGTCAGTTTTCAATTTTTTTAGTTTTTTTTTCTATTAATATCAATAAAGTTTTATCTGTTCGGCCAAAAAGTGTAAAAATTTAATACAAGGCTCCTGATATATTGTTACAATAGAAATTGTAAAATATTAAAAATACATAGGAACAATTTTTTTTTTTATAAGCATTTAAAGATCGAATTTTGACAAAATTTATGAAATTTAAAATTTAATAATTATTTCGTAGTTAAAAATTTATAAAATGTTAAATTTTTATATCTAAGGATTAAAAATATAAAACAAGATTCCACCTAAGTATAACTACTTAATTCTGTTAATTCTGTTACCAAAAAATCTAAAAAAATACATAAGCACAATTTATTTTTATAGTCATTTTAAGCTCAAATTTGGACGAAATCACATATTAAAAAACCTGGAATAACTATTTTAGTTATTTTGTTGTGATTGTATATTATTAAACTTCTAAAGTATACTATTATATATCTATGATAGTACCACGATTTGTTGTTGATGTATAACACGTTATAAGTACCTAATGGATATTGTGATATGATTAATTTGGAATTTATTATAGATACCTATTATTGGTCAATTTTTTTTTTAATACCATAGATAAGTATATAAGATACCTTATACCTAGACTGACATATCGTCTCCGCTCAGAATCGTTTTTCTTATACAGTGATATTATATCATTGAATTCAAATTTAATACTATCCATTATACAGTGACCCACTTGTAACCTACTGTACAGTAGAGCGACATCCACTTACCCATCTTTTTTGAATTGATTCTGCTCGGGCGATTTTATTACTGAATCGATTTTTTTGTCCGATTTTTTTATTTACCAGGGAATTTTTCCCTCTTGGCGCAGACACTGTTGGACACATACCCCCCTCAGACCAAAAGCCGTTCTCTTAAAAATGATAAGAAAAAGAAAAAGGAGCATATCAGTTAGTATCTCATACCAACCAAAACAAAAGTAAATATTCAAAAAAATAATTTAATATCAGTTTGTGTAACAGTCTGTGTTAAAATACATTAATTATTTATTCGTTTCCTTTATCAATATCTTATCAATAAACTTAAAGCTTTATATTGAGCTTTTGAGCTTTAAAGTTTAAAGTTCACTTACACTAGAATATATTACCTAATTAACTGAGGAAACATGGCTGTCAATGCATTACTTGACCATGATTATTTACCAAGTATTATTTAGTATTTTTTTTAATTGAATAATATGAATTGAAAATTATTTTTTTTTATCGATTCAGATTATGAAGATATTGTTGAGTTAATGGATTTAGACGTTTTTGATGATGAGGGGGAGGAAGAAGGTGTTATTGATGAGGAGGAAGAACATGATGATTTTGAAGAGGATAACGATGGTATTTTATATGAATTATAGAATATTATGTTGATAGTTGAGTGGGATACCTATATTAATATGAATTAATACACTTAAAAACATTTGATAAAGATTTATTTATAAGAATATAATGATATTTATATAGAATAATTGACATTTAGATTGTATTTTATAGATTCACGTTTACTTATATTCATATCAAATTAAACATTATTTTTTAATGTAAATTATATATAGGAAATTTAAAGAAAATACACACAGTTCTTTATAATTATCAATAGTAGAACCGATTCAAACTGTTTTATTAAAGCAGATACGAACAACTGTATACTGTAATGTAGGTAATTAGTTTTATATTATTTTTGTACCAGGTCAACTGGCAAATATCCAGCATCAGCGAGCCGAAACATTTATTATTTTACCTGGTGTTAGGTTCAATTCTACAGTCATTATGGATAACCTGAATTATAGATATTATAAAAATGGAGCGAGGAATGATAAAACGTGAGTAAGACTGAACAGTAATATAATTACATAAGTCAACTAATCATCTTATAGCCACAGTTTTGTTGGCATGTGACTGAATGCATCGTACATTATCTGTTTGAATAGGATCGATATGTTAGGTTAGGCCCTGTGATCATTTTAATAATAGGTACTATAAAATGTGGACATATCCCTTTTTTTAAAGTAATATTGATTTGTATAATATGTTTTTACTCATGCCAAGTAATTTTCAATGATATTGTTTACCTTATTATACTTTGTTGCCGTTGAATAAATTGTCAAAGTTGACACAGAGTTAAATTCAACTTTCATACTGCTAGCCACCATTACAGTTTAGTTCATATATTTGGGGTAGTAGATATTTGTCCATACGTGTGTGGTTTACATTATCTGAAAATTAAACAAATATAATATTTGCTAGATGTTATGATTTAAGTTTTGTTTCATACTCACTCAGAAATAATTTAGTACCGCCTACACCAACCAGTGGTAACAATAATAAATTTCCTTTCAGATTGTATTTCAATTCTACTTTGATTATTGGTACGAATAGACCAATATCTAGACAATTTTTAAACATCCTAAAAGAACATAATTATTTCATCATGCTAATTTTAAAATAAAATTGTTAAGCAAATTACTGTTGGAATATCATTTAAAGCATTACATATTTGTTATTTCTATCTTCTGTAGATTACTTCAACCGCTGAGTATTAATTATTTCATTGCTATGTAGATATTTAGTGTGCGAAAATCAAAAAAATGTTGCTGTACATTGTCGATCAACAGCTTGGGTCAGGACTACAGATATAAAAAAAGAGAATGGTGATTTAATGACTCGGCTTCAACACAACCATTTTCCTCTGAATTGACATTCCAATGGTCCACTTAAGAAGATCTATTGGTCTGGCTGGAACAAGTACCGGTAATTTGGCTACTTCCATCAGACAAATTTATAACCGAGAAGTTGTGTTGTAAGTATTCTGGAATAACATTATATATTTAAAAAAATTTAAGATTATGTTTGTAATTATTAGCATAAATAAGATTAAAGTATTAATTGTACATCATTAACTGCCTTAGAAATCCAGAAAGTACACAAAACTACACACATTTACAGTCACGGTTTTGTCTTAATAAAATGCGACGTCGTCGTCGTCCAAAAAATCCAACCACTATTGATCAGTTAGCAGATATCTTGAATGATCCTTCAACATTGCAGCGCCCTTCTTCAAGGTTCATGAAATAAATTTCAAATTTTTTTTGTTTTATTTATCATTTCTTTATTATTTTACTTACTTATTTTACTTAGATTCTTTCAAAATGATTGTCCATTGATGGTAGATGGAGAACGAGTTGGTGTAGTATTTGCTAATACAGAGGCAATCGACAAATATAGGGGAGAACTACTCCAATCAATTGCCATCGCAGGAGTAGATGGAACTTTCAAAACCGTGCCGAGAAATCCTCCTGATTTGAAAAAAGGCTGCCTGCTTACTTTTCATATAGTTTTAAGAAATGTGGTAAGTTACTTTTTTTTAACTATTAATTCTATCTACAATTAATATGTTTTTTTTTACCCAGTCTTTTCCAATGGTGTATGCATTGACTACAAGGATGACACAGTCCACATACGAGTCCTTCTTTAGAATTATACGACAGATTTTACCTCTCAACTACAACCAGTTAACCATCATAACAGATTATGAAAGAGGTTTGATGAACGCAGTAAGTATTGTTTTTCCCCAAACAAAGCTCCAGGGATGTTGGTTCCATTTTTGCCAGTCTGTTATCCGGTACTGCAAAAGAAGCATGAACAGTCTATTCCAGCTATTTCAGACAAGTGTTGAGGCGGCTACAGTTATTACCATGCGGTAATATGATATTACGATGAAACATTTTTGTGATTATTTAATTTGCCTAAAACTAGTTTGATATTTTTACTTACTTGGTTAAATTCAATTTGGGTTTTTAATTTTTAGGTGTTAGCTCTACCCCATTTTCCTGCTGAATCCCAAATTAATTGTAATTTCACAATGTTCGATGGTTTTCAAATAATCGTGGATTATGTCAACCAACAACCTGTAGTTCGCGAACGCCTACAGGCATTTTTATTTGGCTACATACAAGATTTTTGGTTTAGACAAATAACCGCTAAAAACACAAGTGTCTTTGGGTTAGAATTCTTAAAAATGACATAAACAGATTATTGTCATATAAATTATAATATATTTTAGGTCAGAGGTTCGAACTAACAATTATGTTGAGTCTTTTCATGCCACACTCAAGACACAGATTGGAAAACACCCCAATATCTGGGATTTCATGCGTATATTTAATTAAACCATATACATATATTCATGTTTGTGAATATTAGTGATTTGTTTGTATTACAATGTATTTATGTGTTTCTATGTGAATGGTGGGTATCGCCAATTTGACCCAGAGTAAGAATACTAAACAGGTAATGTTATCAAGTGTCTATCAATATTTGTGAATGCTGTGCTATGTTGTTAATGAGTATATATGTGGTTGTGTGGTTACAAGAATATTTGTCCTATACATGGATTGGACAAAACATTTATTGGACGAAAAATATATTGCCCTATACCATTTGTAACCATTTGTATAGGTGCTGTTCATATAAAAAATAATTATTGTATGACTTATTTTTAAATTAGTTCATATACTATGTATTATAAGTTATAATATAATAAAATGTCAAATAAATATTTTTTGGTGCTTATTGTCTGGGAGTGGCCTATATGGACACATGATTGGCAGAGTTTGTTTTAGTATAATTACCATCTAGCTAATCGTGTATTTAAATTAGTTGTATTAATTGAAGATTTACTGTTATTATAGAGAAACTATTGATAGTTGAGAATCAATATTATCTGGAAATGGATCAAGCTCAAAGGCATCTCCAGGTAAAAGTTTTTGAAATTTTATTTTGAAACTAAAATACCTATATATTATTATTTAAATATATAATAAGTTGTAAGATGTATTTTAAATATAATTTCAAATCAGATCTCATCTATCTCAGGTAGATAGAGCAGAAGTTACCTCTACAATAAAAAAATTATGTTGGTAAACTTAACCATAATGAAGATCTAGCCATGTTTTTGCGACGAGCAGGCCATCTTATGGTTATTATCGAAGACAAGTTCGACCTCAACCATTGGTAAAACTTATGATTTATATTTTATTTTAATACCTACTAATGTAAACTCATTATTTTTTTATTAGGATCAGTAATGTATGTGTTCAAGTTAAAGCTAGTAACTTCTACGTTAGATATGACTTGAAATAATTTTATTAATTAACCCTTTTATTTTTATAAAAATTTTATACTTATAAACCAAATTAATGACTTATAAATTTTTTTTTTTTT
>NC_042493.1:35990972-35992071 GCF_005508785.2 Acyrthosiphon pisum | reverse complement strand
AGGGCCAAAATGTCAAGCTTAGAAATAATTAGCTCACCTGTGAAATCTATTTTAGAAACAAAAATTTAAAAAAAACTATTTTGTGAGCAACAAAAAGAAGAACGGATGAATAAAAGAAAATTAAACAAATTAATGAAAGAAATCAAAACTAAAAATAAAAAATCTGTTAATAAAAAAAAAAGTTTTTAAACAATTCCCCTGAAAGCTCTGATAATGGAGAAGTGCAATATGTCGTTACAGACAATGAAGATTCAGCAGATGATGAATGTATTTACTGTCAAGAGCCTTACCGAAACGATATAAGAGGTGAAACCTGGATAAAATGTATGGAATGTGCTAGATGGGCTCATGAAGTTTGCTCAGGAGTAATTAATTGGAAGAATTATACTTGTGAGCCTTGTAAAAAATAATAATATACAATTTAAATTGTTATTATTTTCCTAGGTACTACCTACCTATTATTAACAAGGTTTGTTAAATGTTTACCTATGTTATTCTTATTAAAGAAGTTGTTTTATTAATAATTTTATACTAGTCAGGTATATTCAAGACTTTAACATGTTAAAATATATTTAGCTATATAAGTTTTTTAAAATACATATATTAATAGGTATATATTTTTAATTGGTATTATGTAAATAGGTACCTACCCATTATTAACAAGGTTTGTTAAATTTTAATGTTATTCTCATTAAAGAAGTTGTTTTATTAATATAAGTTGTTTAAATGTTATTATATATAATATTAAAAGTTGTTGGGTTTATTTATATGTGTATGTCATCTTACCCCAGGGAAATGTCAACTTACCCCAGCACATGGGTAAGATGACGAATTTTGATTTTTTTTTTTGATTTAAAAAAAAATTGGCTTAAAGCCAAATTTTGACACTGATATTTTTTTTAATACTGTTCCACAAGTCAAATTTTAATTTGGTGTAGAAATTGGACTTGTATCATAAAAATTAGCCATTTGAGAGTACATCAAACCTAAGGTTCGTCAACTTGCCCTGGTCTCCCCTACAAATGATAAATTTATTAAAATTATATGCTTTAACAAATAAGTAAGCCATACTATATTTAATACCTTAAACAATTATCTT